>NC_051389.1:54201704-54244204 GCF_015228065.2 Penaeus monodon | reverse complement strand
GCTGTTGTACAAGGATTTGGTCTGTGACCGTTAGTAATGTGTTCTGACGTCGTTGATTAGGAATGTACATGTAAATTATATAGATATAGATGTGAACTGTGTGAGAATTATAATTACCTAGACACTGTGGCATGTTGTAATGATAATAGCCATTATGTTCTATATAATGAATATTATACATTATGCATGTACCTGTTAATAGAGGATAATGCCGTCCCATTAATTTTCGCATAACATTCGGGAACCTGAGTGCGATAGGGCGCCACGCGAGAGTGCAGTCGACAGCGCTTTCCTCACTCAATTTTTTGATGAAAATAGAAAGCAATCAGCATGAACAGTTGTGAATAAAAAATGCCACACCCTCGGGACCGCTCTGTTTTCCTTCACATATGCATTTTAGCCGAGTTTCAAAAAAAAGAAACGGAATATGAATGAGTTACGGATGTCCCAACATTTTTTTTCAACCTGTTTTTTCGGGGGGGGGGGGGCAAGGTGTTGTTGTTATTGTCTGGTTGTGAATAAGATTTATGGTTCTGGGTGTGCGGATTTTATGTGATTTTAAAGCGGTCGTGGACGGTGTCGTTGGCTGCGGATTTTTGCGGGGAGACTTCGATGACTTTTGCGGAGCCGCGTGAGAGATGGGCGAGCCACGTGCCTAGCCATTGTTATGGTAATTTCTCGAGGATTCTTGAGATTGTCATTTAGAGCTGTGGAAGGGAGAACATGTATATATGTTTTAGATCTACCTTTTGAACGTCAAAGGAAAGTGTTCTCTAATTTGAATATTGATAATAGGCGAAGTTGTTGGTATTGATGTTAAGAATACATGGTGATATATATTTTGAGTCTCGCTCATGCGTATGATTGGGATTTAGTGCCGGGCGTATCCATCTCTTAAGAACGAGGAAGAAAAATGAAGTAACTCACTGGGAAGGAAAAGCATCGGAGGCGAAGAATGAGAAGTAGCCAGAGATGAATGGGCCAACAGGGACCTGCTGCCACCTTAGATTTGGCCTTGGATGGCGTGGGGGTGAGGGAGAGGATGAGGGGGGAACGAGAGAGGAAAGGAGAGGAGAGGGTCGGTAAGAACGAGGTGCGAAGAGGGAAAAGAGACCTGGAAGTTTTACGAGTCTTCTGTAACCACTACAACACGTTCGCGTTTGATTTTATGCCTGGTCGTGTGCCAGGAAGGGCGGAAGGAGGCCAAGGTGCGGCCAGGCACGTCGAGGCACGCCAAGGCACGAGGGCGGCCGCGGCTGATGGATGGAGCGGGTCCTCGGCTGCGGGAGGAAGAAGAAGACGGACGGCGCAACTTTCTTCGACTCCTGAAGGAAGGGCGAGGCAGCGCGAGAGCAAGTCCCGCGGCGGCGTACGGAAAGGCCTCGCGGCAGATCCTTCTGGCGGGGCCGCTTAGGGGGGAGATTTATGTATGCATTGAGGCCGGGCCAATTTTCGTGTTGTGTCGTTGAGGGGGGATTTGGAAGAAAGTTTCTCTCTCTCTCTCTCTCTCTCTCTCTCTCTCTCTCTCTCTCCCTCTCTCTCTCTCTCTCTCTCTCTCTCTCTCTCTCTATTGTATTTCTTGAGATTTAATTTAATCGGTTGGATGGATAGGGTTGATACCTTTTATAAAAAGGATAATCGATGATTCTTGAAGGGTTCATTGTGAATAATCGTCCTGCTCGTATTATGCTTTAAAAGTCATGTTTTTTATGAATACACGATCATTTAATTAGGAATTCGAATACTGATGCCTCTTGAATATAGGCAAACTTCCGCGCTATTATGGGCAACGGTTGAATAGTGATGAATATCATCTTCTAGAAAATGTTTAATTGCCATTAAGAATATACGAGTAAGAACACACACTCATAGACAAACACACGCTCGCACGCAGACACACACACACACACACGCGCGCGCGCACACGCACACGCACACGCACACACGCACACGCACACGCACACACGCACACGCACACGCACACGCACACCACACCCCCACACCAAAACCACACCAAAACCCACACACCACACACACACACACACACACACACACACACACACACACACACACACAAAAAACACACAAACACACCATGAACACACAACAACACAGCCGCAAAATCACACACCAAGAAAAAATTACTCTGCCAAGGAGGGGGAGAGAGGACAGGAAATTGAATTCTATCCATTCTTTTATTTGCATGTTTATCCTGCCAACAAAGAAAGTTTTTGATCGAAGTTTGAACTGAATAAAGAACCGGATTAAAGGTCAACGGAGAATGTTGTATTTTTTTACGTTAGGTAATCCAGATTATATATATAGAAAAAAAAATGTCTGGATAATAGTAAGTATAAAATGGCGGTCGGCATCCTTATCAAAATCTCTTAATAAACCTCCTAATCAGGGTTTGTTGACTCTTAACCCACTTGAAGCCCTAATTGGTAAGACCCTTCCTTCCCTAAGGGCCCGTGGAGACAGAGAAGATAAAACGGAACGATAAAGTTGCCATTTGTTTAGTGTATCTTGTATATATTGAATTGCCGATGTGGGAAGTAAAATGTGGACAGAGTTTGAGTATTCTAAGAACAAGGGAGGGTAATGGAAAAAGCTAGAGAGACGGAGACAGAGACAGAGACAGAAAGGAGGAAGGAAGGGAGGGAGGAAAGAGAAGAGGGGAGGGAGGGAGGGAGGGAGAGAAGAGAGGGGGGGAGGAGGGAGGGAAAAGAGAGGGAGGAGGGAGAGAGAGGGAGGGAGGAGAGGAAGGGGGGAGAGAGGAGGGAGGGAGGAAGAGAGGGAGGGGGGGAAAAAGAGGGAGGGGAGGGAGAGAGAGGGAGGGGGGGAGGGAGAGAGAGGAGGGAGGAAGGGAGAGAGGGAGGGGGAGGAGGGAGGGAGAGAGAGAGAGGGAGGGAGGGGAAAGGGAGAGAGAGGAGGGGAGGGGGGGAGAGAGAAGGGGGGGGGGGAAAAGGAAGAGGGAGGGAGGGAGGAAGAGAGAGGGGGAGGGGGGAGGAGGGGAGAGGGGGGGGGAGGGAGGGGAGAGAGAGGGAGGGGGGGGAGAGAGAGGGAGGGAGGAAGGAGAGAGGAGACGGAGAGAGAGAAAAGGAGAGGGGGGTGGGGGAAGGGGAGAGGAGAAGGGGAGGGTTTTGGGAGAGAGAGAGGAGAATTGGGGAGGGAGGAGAGGGGGAGGAGGAGGGGGGGGAAGAGGAGTGAGAGGGGGAGAAGAAGAGGAGGGGGGGAAGGAAGGGGGGAAAGAAGCGGGCGGAGGCGGAGAGGGGGTTTAGGGAAGGGGGGGGGGAGAGGAGAAGGGGGGAGAGAAGAAAAAGGGTATTTGGGAGGGGAGAGGGAAGCAGAGAGAATTTTAGAGAGGAGAGAGGAAAGGAAGAGATGGAGAGAGAAGAAAGAAGAGGAGAGGGACGAGAGAGGAGAGAGAGAAACAGGGGGGAGAAGAGGAGAAGAGAAGGGAAAGGGAAGAGGGAAAGAAAGGGGGGAGAAGAGAGCGAAAGGGGGGAAAAGAGAGGGGGAAGGGGGGAGAGAAGGGAGAGAGGGAGGAAGGGTAGGAAAGGGAGAGAAGAGAGAGGGGAGGGGAAGAAGGAGAGAGAGGAGAGAAGAGAGAGAAAGGGGAGAAATTAGGAAGTGAAGGAAAAAAGAGAGGAGAAGAAGAGAACGAGGAAGAGATGGTGGGGGTTTGGGGGAGGGAGAAGGAGGGGGGGAGTGAGGAAGATTCAGATGGGGAAAATGGAAGGATGAGAATTGGGGAGAGAAGCGGGGATGGGAGGAGAAGGGGGAGGGGGAGGGGGAGGGGGAGGGAGAAAGGGAGAGGGGGGATGGGAAAGGAGAGAAAGGGGGAGGGGGAGAGGAGAAGGAGAAGAGACTAGGAAAGGAAGGGAAAGGGGGGAGAGAGGAGAGGGAGGGATGGGAGGGAGAGAGGCGAGAGGGAATGAGGAGGAGCGAGGTAATTTAGGAGGTTTAAAGGAGAACGAAGGAAGGAGGAAGTAAAGGGAAGGAGAGGAGAGGAAGAGATAGGGAAGAGGAGGAAAGGAGAGAGGGGGGGGAGGAAAAGGGGAAAGGGAAGGGGGAGAGGGGAGGAGGGAAGGAGAGAGAGACAGGGGGGAACGAAAAGGTTTTTAAGGGGAGAGAATCGAGAGAGAGAGGGGGGAAGAGGAGAGACGAGGCGGAAGATAAATGAGGGGGAAACATGGAAAAGGAAGAGAAGAGAAGGGAAGGGAAAGGAGAGAGAAAGTGAGAGAAGGAGAGGAGTTTTTTGGAGAAAAGGGGAAAGGGGGGAAAATGAGGAGGAGAGAGAGAGGAGGGGAGGGAGAAGGGGAGGAGGGAAGGGGAGGAGGGGAGAGAGGGAGAAAGGGGGAAAAGGGAGGGAAGGGGGAAAGAAGGGAGGGGGAAAGAGGGGGAAAGAGGAGCAGGGAGGGAAAAAAGAAGGGGAGGCGGAGGGAAAAAGGAGGAGGGGGAAAGGGAGAGGGAGGAGAAGAGAGGAGAAAAAAAAAAAAAAAAAGAAGGAGAAGGGGGGGAGGAAAGGGGGGAAGGAAGGAGGGAATTTGGAAGAAAGGGGAGGGAGGAGAGAGAAGAAAAGGGGGGGGGGGAAAGGGGAAGAGGGTGGGGGGAAAAGGAAGGGGGGGAAGGGGGAAAGGGGGGGAAGGGAAGGGAAAGAAAGAAAGAGCGGAAGGGGAAAGGGGAGGGTTTTTTTGGGGGGGGGGGGGGGGAAAGGGAAGGGGGGAGGGAGGGGAAAAGGAGAAGGAGAGAAGGAGGAAGGAAAGGGAGAGAGAGGAAAGGGGGGGGGGGAAAAAAGGGGGGGGGGGAAAGAAAAGGGGAAAAAAGAAGAGAAGGGAGATCTCTCCCCAAAAAGAAAAAAGGGAAAATTTCCCCCCAAATCTTTCCCTTTTTCCCTTTTCCCCTTCTATGGCTCCTCCCTTTAAAACCTTGTCCAAATTTCCAACCTCTCTTCTCCCCCTCTCCCCCCCCCCCCCTTTTCCTTCTTTTTTTTCTCCTCCTCCTCTCTCTCCTCCTCCCCCTCCCCCCCCCCTCCTTACCCCTTCTTTTTTATCTTTCTCTCTCTCTCCTCCTTTTCCCCTTTTCTTCTTCCCCTTCCCCTTTCCCCCCCTTCCTTTTTTCCCCCCCCAGAAAACCAACCCCGGCCTCCCCCCATTGCCAAAAAAATTTAAAAACACCCCACCTTTTCCGACCCCGACCCCCCGTTTAAAACCCAACCCCCCTCCCAACCCCCCCAAGCAAATTAAAATTTTAAAAAAGGAAAAATCCTTTTAAACCCCCGTTTTACGGCAGGTGGAAAGCTGATTTATTCTTTTTTGGGTTTGGGGTTTTATTTTTTGCTAGGGGGTTTTTTATGGTTTAAACCAAAACCACTTTTTAAAATTTTTCAGGGGAAAGTGTAAAAAATAAAAAAAATAAAAACACATTTCCCCCCATTTTCCCACAGACAAGTAAAACCCAAACCAGCATTTCTTTTTAAAAAACCCCCCTTGGTCCCTTCGGGCTATTGGCTATTAAAATGACGAGGGGGAAAAAATTTTTTCCTTTTTCATTTTTTTTTTAAAAACCCCGCCCCAAGGGCATGGTTTTTTTTTTTTAAAAATTTTTCAAAAAAAAGGGGGTTGGGACAAAAGCGAACGAAAGGGGGGGTTAATAAAAAATTTTGTGAAGGAATTTTTTCTTTTTTTTCTGCCTTTTTTTCTTTAATCCGGAGGGCTTTCCTTTTTTTCAACCCGGGGGGGTTTGTTTTAGGGGTTTTTTAATTTCCCAGGGGCCCCCCTTTTTTTTTCCTTCCCGGTTTTCCCCTCTTACTTCCCCCCCAAAAAATCCATTGCCCTTTTCCCCCTTTTTTTTTTTTTTACAGACCTGCCCGTTTTCTTTTTAAATTTTGGGCCCTTTTTACGTTTTTCATAAAATTTTTCCCTTCTTTTTCCTTTTTTTTTTTTCCCTTCCCTTTTCATCCGGGGGTTTTTTTTTTTTTGGGGAACGAAGGGAAAAAAGAAACAGCACCGGCCTTTTTTGTTTTTCTTATTTGATCGCTTTTGTTTGTACAATTTGATTTTCTTTTTGGGGGGGGGTTTTGGCCCCAAAAAGGGCAATTGCGGTTTGGGTTTAAAGGGTTTTTCAGGGGGGGAAAATTTTTTTTAGGGGGTTTTTTTATTTTTCCAGGGGGCTGGGTTTCCCCCTTTTTTAAATTTTAAAACCCCGCCCCATTAACTTGGCAACTTTTTTTTTCGGAATAAAGAGGGCTGTAAATATATCTCTTTGAACGACTTTGTGTGTGTGTGTGTCTGAACTTACTGACTGACTTACTGAACTGACTGACTGACTGACTGTTTGTCTGTCTGTCTAAATGTCTGTCTTTGAAGCAATACCGAAACATGCAGCGGAAACTGGGGTTAAGCTTGCACGAGAGAGACGGCGGATGTACTGGCAGGGGTATACTATCTAATTTCCGCCGTCAGCGACATTCCCTCTTCCTCTTGCCCTTCCTCTCCCTCGCCGCTCACCTCTCTTTCATCCGTATCGTCTTTCCTTCTCTTCCCCTAACTATCGATGCGTGTTTCAGGTCTCTCTTTACTCATCTTAGTCTTTCCTTCTCTCCCTTTTCCTCAGCTTACCGTTTCCCTTACTTGCTTTTCATTCTGTGCCTCTTCTTCCCCTCACTTATCCCTATATCCCCTCCCCCTTTCCCCTCTTCTTCATCTCTTTCCCTCTTTCCTTCCCCTTCCCCTTCCCGTTACATGTTCAGCGACGTGAAGGGAGGAAAGGGAAGAGAGGGACAGGACAAGGCGGGGCCATTTTTCCTTTCATTTTACATTTTATTTGTATTTGGCATTTGTTTGTACTGATAATTTCGTATATAGCATTATTGTTCGGAGAGGTCGTGGCGGTTTTGGTGCGCTATTTTGCATGCGGTTTTGTCACCGATCTTTCACGCGTTCTGGGATTTCCAAATTATAAATTTGTTTTTTATTTATTCAATTTTGGATGCATGTGGTCTTTTGATATGGCGAAATAAATTATAAACACCGCTTTGACCTTTGGCACCTCTCATTGCAGTTAAAAGTTGGAACTCTAAATATTTGTATGCCTAAATGTTTTTTTTTTGTTTTGTTACAGCATTAGAGTAATTTCCTTTAATGGCCACATAATAGTTCGTAAAAGTAAGGATATGTATAGCGATAATGTTTTAGAGAGAGATACTAATTGCCAGAAATTCCGCATTTATTTTACCGATTGTGCGTTATCCGCTGTGCATTTTAAATAAACGCGGATTGGCGGACATGCGGTAAAGACCTCTCGTTTTCAATGTAGATTTCGAACAGCCGAGTTTCCCTAATCCCTAAACACTAGTCAACATTTTCCTTTATTTTAGCTGCGTTTCATGGAATTGTATTTGGTGAACACAGATGAACCCCGAATTCTCCCCGTGGCACTGGTTAGATAAAGTGTTTATTTCGTCCCATCTGCTGGCCATAGTTGCGTGAAAGAGTGCGAACAAATCTTTTTTGAGTTGTTGATCAGTGAAGAGTGTCGGAGGATTAGGTTAGGAAGAGGGGAACGAATATTGGATTACGATATATGGAAACGCTATTGAAGAACCTTTTTCTTCTCTCTCAGGGAGAAAAGATACTTTGTCGTTTATATCCGCGTTATTATTTGGATTGTTTGGTTATTTATTTATTATTGTATTTAGATTTTTCTTTGTAAGAGTAGTAAGTCTTAGTGTGTATGAATAATACTCTTTTGTTTATTTCTAATTTTCGCTCGTATCCGCCACACGTGCGGTTATGTGTGGCATGGAAACAAAATACGAAATATATGAATAGTACTCCTGGGCAAATAGCATATTCGTTTATTTACCTGCTATAAACTCGATTATCCATTTTCACACACATGCAAAAAGGAAAACATTGAGAGCCAGACGGAACTTTTTTCTCGTGCAGAATTTAGATAAAGGAGGTTTTGTTTGAGGCGGAAGAGCGAGCTTGGAGTTCAGAGGTGGCGCTGGGGCTCGTGTTGACAGAGTTAGTCTTTGCATCAAACGCGGAGAGAGATGTGAACGGTGGAAAGATAACATGCGGTAACATTGTTAGAGTTTAGAGCGAGGGAAGTATTATATCTTCTCCCCCCCCCCCATCCGTCCTTCCTCTTACCCTTATCCTTATCCAGTAAATATGTCGGTTTATATTGCGTGTGTGTATGATGCGACCACTGTGTCATCCAGGTTGGGTTGGAATGTTGGAATGGACAGAGAGAAAGATCAACTGCATAAACATTTGCCGCAGGTTTCATCCAATCCGATTGTGAGGGACGGCCTGCGAGCGATGCTGTTCCCGCGTCCCCGAAGGCAGGGGGAGAGGGACGCTCTTTGCTGAGCCGGTGGATGGCCGCTTTGCTGGATTGAATATTTACGGGCATGGGAGTGCTGTGCCTTACGATACCTGGGATATAGAGGGGGGGACTTAAACGCAAATAGACACATGCACACATATACACATTCACATACATTCACACATACATACACATATCACACACACACACACAAACACACACATCACACGCACCCGCACCCACCCACATACACCCACACACGCACATGCACATGCACATGCACAACCCATGCACATGTATGCACGCACATGTACGCACGCACATGTACGCACGCACATGTACGCACGCACGCACGCACGAATGCACGCACGCACGCACGCACGCACGCACACACACACACACACACACACACACACACACACACACACACACACACACACACACACACACACACACACACACACACACACACACACACACACACAGGCGACTGTGTGTGTGTGTGCGTGTGCGTGTGCTTGTGTATGTGTGCGTGTGTGCGAAGCTGAGCAGTTGCCGTAGATATTTGTAACAATACAGCGCCATTTGCAAACGCTCGTGCGATAATTTTGTACTGATAGATTCTCTTGTTTTTATTATTCCTTTTTAACCATCCTTTTTACACAAGTCATTGTTCTTTAATCTCACACTGGTGTATGTCGGCGAAGGAAATGTTGATTTACGAGAAGACCTAATTGCTAGTCTGAGACTCCTCCGAGAGACGGATGGGTTCGCCTTTACAAATGAATTGCTGCAGCCCACGTAAAATAGGAGCTTTGTTTCCAAATGTTTTTTTTTCTCCGGGCCATGTTGTGGGAATGAAGGGGGTTCGCACGATAAATCCCCTCGCCACGCAGAGCACTGTAGAGCGCTGTTCGGTCTAATTAAAGCACGGCGGATTTACATCTCACCTGAACGCGCGTAGGTCCGATATCGGCGCAGTGTGTCTTGGTCATTGGTGCGATTCAGTTTTTCTTTTTTTGATTAATTAATTTATTTATTTGATTAAAAATTTGAAGGAACGATACGTGATTTTTTTTTTTTAAATCTCTGAATCTTTACATGGTGATGCGAGTATTGTTTCTGCTGGTCGTTCCGTTACACTGTTCCCGCGTGCGATTAGAGGAATTGTCTCTGTGTGTGTTCCCTCGTGTTTGTTCTGGAGGTGGGGCGATGGGAGATGTCGTGCCAGATAAGGTCAGCTGATAGAGGTCGCCGAGGTTGGGAGTCTTTTGTCGGCGTGCCTTATCTGATAATTCACTTGACCCGGGTGGCCTGGGGGGCGGACCGGGGCTGTATTGTTAGCATTATCTTGCGCAACTTCGCCTTCATTACTCTCGCGAGATGGATGTCACGCGTGAACCGGCGTGTATTGGTTATGCCGGAAAGACATTCCACGATTGCCCACCCGCGCCTGATTCGTTGCCTTCAATTGTTGTTTATCATTTGAAAAGTTCTTAGGCTGAATTCACCATTCATTGTATAAGAAAACTGTATTGGCATGATTTGACATGTATTTCTCATGATTTCCAAACATTCTCTTATCTTTCGAACTATTAGAACACTTCGCAGTAGTAAACAAAAGGTCATAGGAGTTTTATAAATAGCACATCGACTTAAAACAGGCTTGCAAGAGATTAAAAGTAGTCACTGGGGAGCCTCGCCGTCAGACACGTTGCTGAGACATTGGTAAGCAGTTTCCATGACGAGCGTGTGCCTGAAGTCCTCGCTGACTGGAGGAGGTGAGCGTCGATTTTGGAGGCTCTGGCAGATGCAGACGAGCGACTGGTTTTCCTAAGGGGGAAAAGGCAAGAAAGCAAGAAGGAAAAAAGAGATTCACTAGTTTCTCAAGGTGAAGACGAGGCGAGGAGGTTTCATAAGACGCCGGCCAATATCTGGGGATAGGATTTTTCAAAGATCAGTAATGTGTGTGTGTGTAAAAAACCATCTAATCACGTACAACTAATGGTCTCTTTTCCAAAGAATTAGGGTCAGTGAAAAGCGTGTGATGAAGAGACTAATGTTACAGTACCAGTGAAAACTGCAAGCAGGGAAGCATTTGATCTTACGCACACGAGGGGGGGCGGAAAATTACGATTCCGGAGCTAACGTGCACAATTTTAGTGAGACAGGAAACAGGGAAATGGATTGTACAGCACAAACACAGCTTCCAAGATTGCCTTCAATTGTTGTTTATCTTAAAAGTTCTTAGCTGAATTCAAATTCATTGTAAAGAAAATGTATTGATGTTTGACTGTATTTCTCTGATTTCCACATTCTCCTTTATCTTCTTCCGAACTATTAAAACTTCGCAGTAGTAAACAAAAGGTCATAGGAGTTTTATAAATAGCACATCGACTTAAAACAGGCTTGCAAGAGATTAAAAGTAGTCACTGGGGAGCCTCGCCGTCAGACACGTTGCTGACATTGGTAAGCAGTTTCCATGACGACGTGTGCCTGAAGTCCTCGCTGACTGGAGGAGGTGAGTCATTTGGAGGCTCTGGCAGATGCAGACGAGCGACTGGTTTTCCTATGGGGGAAAAGCCAAAGCAAGAGAAAAAGAATTCACTAGTTCTCTCAGTGAAGACAGCGAGATTTTCATAACCTCGACCAATATCTCGTAATCATCTTCTGGATTTTTCTTACGATTTCAGTAATTTTGTTGTCTAAACCTTCTAATTCATCTCGTTACACTATGTTCTCTCTTTTCCAGAATTATGTCATGAATCCGGATTAATCCCCTCTATTACAGTACTCTGAATCTATTTTCATCAGTTTCTGATCAGGGTCTGTTCTCGTCACCCTGAGGGCGATTATCTCTCGATGCTTCGACTTGTACTCGATTTTGGTACTACAGGGGAATGTTTTCTCTCTCTAGCACGAATCCTTAGCTTCAACTGTATTCCTTCGTCATAGTGTATGATTATTTTTTTGCTCTTTAGTAAATGTATCTGTTATTGTAGTCGTTATTTCATGGTCTTTATCTTTTCTCCCCTCTTCCTCTTTCTCTCTCTCTTCTCTCTCTTCCTCTATTCTCTCTTCCTCTCTTCCCTCCCTCCTCTCTTCTCTCCTCCCTCTTCTCCTCCTCCTCTCCTTCCCTCCCATCTCTCTCCTCTCTCCTCCTCTCTCTCTCCTCTCCTCTCTCCTCTCTCCTCTCTCTCTCCTCTCCTCCCTCCCTTCTCTATCTCCTCTCCTCTCCTCCCTCCTCCCTCCCTCTCTCTCCCTCTCTCTCTCTCTCTCTCTCTCTCTCTCTCTCTCTCTCTCTCTCTCTCTCTTCTCCTCTCTCTAAATGGAAACGACTTGTTGCGCAAGGCTGCTTGTGGCACACGAGGATTTCCATGGATACCATGTGTTGGAACAGAGATACTGTACATTGTAGAAAAACACAGCTGTACAAATCGCGAAGCAACACCCAAGAACGTGTTGTGGCTTGAGAAAATACTTTGGATGGAGAGGGAACGCCGTATGGGAATCGCCGCGAAGGATGAAGGTTTCATGAAAATTCAGGAGCTGCGCAGCAACAGAGAACGCCGGCGCTGCAGGCGTTGTCGGTAACAAGATCGTCATTTCTGCCACGCCGAGGAATCCCCTGTGGCATTTCGAACTCACTCTCCCCTTGATAGCGGGGATCCATTGTCAGCGTGAGACCCGAACGAGTCGCCTGTTTTTCCCCGGCGGCGCGGCAGCGGTGGGGCGCGTCTGTTAATGTCGTTTCGGAGTCCAGTAATATGACGTGCAATGGCGACAGTCCTTTTCTGGAATGGCAGCGTTGTTACTCCGTCTCTTTAGACTGCTGGCGGCGGCCGCGGCGGCGTGCATGCAGTGGAGAGCGGTGTCAAAACATTGTCTTTCTTTTAGAACAATAACGTATGCTGGTTCAGCTGCGAGAGGGAAGAGTTACAGCACACGACGATACTTGCCTTGCTGAAGGACAGGAAGGGGAGGGAGAAGAGAAAGGAGGTAATGTTGGAAAGGAGAAAGAGGAATAGGGCAACAATAATAAAGGAAAACAAGCAGTGTGTGAATTGGAAAATAGCCTTGTTTAAATATAACCCTCTCTTTGTTTTTTGTTTGTAAAAAATTGTATTGTTTGTCACGCCTTCGTTAGAGTTTTACCTTTCGTACGATGTAGCAGCTGTCCCTATATTCTTTTGTACTTTATTACGATGGTTTATTTATGTGCGCACATAAAGAACGCGGATGTTATGGAGTTACTCTATTGGTCTAAGGGACGGGGCTGTACAGTTTTCCTCTTTTCGGAACAAAGACATAATTTCGTTTTCTGTTTCAAAGGAAGGCGTTTGTTACTTTAATGACGCACGTTTCACGACAGTTGCACCTTTTTCGTGAAATTGTAATATAATTTCATGATTTTGTTGGGTTGAAAGAGAAGGACGAGTGGCCAAAAAATGTTTTTAAGATTTAAGGGGATATTTAGAAAGTCTGTTTTTATTAATTTTCAAATAGTTTTCTCTGCTAAAACATTTTATCACAGTTTGCTGGTAAACAATGCATACATGCATTTTCCCCACTGTGTATGCATCACAATATCCAGTTACTTAACATGGCCAGGGCACACCCCGCGGCGTAAATGTAAGGGTTTAATGTACCCATAATCTTCCTTAACAGATGTCATTTGAAGGCACGTTTTACCTCGCAGAATGAAAGGAACTGAAAGGCGTCGTGAATGTGAAAGGGACACGGGTGTTTCACAAGGCGAAACATTACTAACGAAGACTAAACGCTTGATGCCGCTAATGATGCTTCAAATGAAGTCGAGATGGATGATCAGCGAAGCGAAATTGTCGGCGGAGGTCGTCAAGGGTCCGCGTTGGTACGAGTTAATGTTTTTTTCGTAATTAAAACTATGCTCGTGAGTCGGGCTGGTAATGAGTGGTGATGACATGTTGTGGTGAGCGCTACATGAAGGGTAGTGGATCCTGTGTCACATTAGTGCTCTCTGTGACCCAAGACCCCACACCTGGGGGTCACCTTCCACACACATTTGGCGCTGTTATTGCTCGTATACATACACAGACAAACAAATACATGCGAATAAGCATTCGCGTGCACTTAAACATCAGTGCCTGCCATTGAAACTAAACACACCCTCAATGTATACATATTCATGTATGCACATATTCATGATACATACATTAAGGATGTATACGCATGTACTGTGTTTGTAGAGGAATGGGTCACATACATATGCCCAAAGCATAATATCTTCCTAAATATAAACACAAACATCATTGACATCATAATAGTCGTATTAAAGATGTAAACAGTGGCTGAATCAAAACTGGCTACAAGGCTTGGTTTACAGAGGCAAGAGAAATACAGTGTAAATCACAAATATGCAGAAAAAAAAACAGAGGTACTTAGTACGTGATAATGTAGTTCAAGCTCCAGAATTCCATGGTCTTCCTGAACAAGTCATGGTGTTATTGCGGACATGAGCCCAGTGTTATTGTTGGTGATGAGACAGTTTTTTTCAGGAATTAAGTATTGTGACGTTTTATGAGACATAAGAGCACACGTGACCTCACATGCCTTTATTTTTTGTTTCCCATTTGAGAAATCTGACGTAAAGAAATTTCTGTTTTACAGATGGGGTGCATTTTTTTTTTATCGTAGTTTCTCGTTATATTTTCCATTTTCCCCCCGTTTCTAATTGTTCCGTAATAGCGCATGTTTTTTAATCTGCTTTTAAAAGCAATCTTAGTTAATGCAGTGATCTGTTGCGCCTAGCGTTAAGACCCCGTATACGAACGTTTTCTTCCGTAAACCTAATGCAATGTTTTTTTAAGTTGGTATGAGCATTGGTGTGTTTTATTTCTTTTTTAAACTTATGGTTTTATTTATTGTTTTATTAATTTCGGAAACACTGCTTGCCTTTGTGTTCAGTAGTTGCATTGACAATTCGTGTTAGTTTATTTACCATACGGTACCAGTGTGATAGATACGCACACTATCTTTTAGATTAATTAAATAACTAGTTAAGTAATTAGCAAGCAGTGGTTTAGAATTGTAAGTATGCCGCGTGTACGTAAATGGATTATAACGCATTTCCCCCATATTGTTTTCGAAATATAATTAAACGAGCTTTACATTTTCCCCTCCAACTCGCCTCCCAAAACCCATGGAAAGAAGTCCTAAGAAGAAAAAGATATAAAGGGGAGATTTCCTTTTGTGTCTCGACGGATATGAGCT
Organism: Penaeus monodon; assembly: GCF_015228065.2. Classification (NCBI taxonomy): domain Eukaryota; kingdom Metazoa; phylum Arthropoda; class Malacostraca; order Decapoda; family Penaeidae; genus Penaeus; species Penaeus monodon. Next base: position 54,229,612 of record NC_051389.1, on the reverse strand, counting down.
TTCCTGAGGTTTTATTACGGAGGGACGGGAGGCGGGTGACGGTGGGCCGTGAGAGAGTAATTGTGTGGCGGGGCCTTGTTACGCTGCCTGTAATTATATTTGAGGAGGACCTTTGTTGCGGCCGCGTCGGAGACCCACATCACATGGGCCGGCCTCGTGTGGGCGTGCTTCTCCCTCTGCGCCAGCTCGTGTCCTAAGACCGACCGTAGACCTGACTCCGGCGCCCGTTTCAAGGAATGGTTTTGTCCCGCGCCTTGTAAAGACACGCTTTTTCTTTCAGTTCTTTCGTTTTCTTTCTTTTTTTTGAGGAGATAAACGAAACATATATATATATATATATATATATATATATATATATATATATATATATATATATATATATATATATATATATATACATTTTTTTTTTTTGCTTGCGTGCTTGAATATCATTCGTGGCGTGTTGCTCTGCTTGAATTTTCTGTAGATCAAGCGCGGATGAAAAGAAATAAAGCTCAAAGTTTTGCGGGATTAGGCAAATCCTATCCATCAACACCCGAAAACACTGGAGAGTATGAATGAAAAGTTTTGTCTTAAGTCTCATTTTTATGGTTTAACTGAGCCGGGACTCTTTTCTAATTTATATGTATATAGAATGTATGTATGAGTGTGTGCGTGAGCGTTTCTGTTAGTGCGTGTGTGGTTAATTTACTTCATCATTTAGATAATTATCATTTGTAAGCATCCTCATTACTGTTTCCCCAAGTTTTGCCAAAGGCGATTTGAACTTTCCTGTGATCTCTTTATCGGATCATTTTCTTTAAAGTTCTGAAAATACATCCGAAATTCAAAATCTGCTGCTGATGACCGTAAGGTAATCAGTAAATTACCATACAGAACTCACAATTTTTTTATGGCTCATAGAAGGTTGTTAGGCCTGTAAGAATAGCAAGGAAACATTAAGAGAATTTAATGGAGAATCTAGGTGGATGACGCGAGGTTTGTGGATAGTGGATAGTGTGGATGACAAGACATTCGGAAGGGGTGCAGTAAACAAGAACGTGACCAATGAACGTGCGTGGGGACTGCGTTGCACAAGGTTGAAAGATACGGGAGAGCGGCGCTAGTGAGACAAGACGAGAGAAGGAGATAAACGAGATATGGGGGTGATGTGACAAGCTCAGGATGGGATCGGGGAGGACGGGAGGGGCACAGGTAGGGAGGGGTGGTTGGGAGGGGGGGGTTGATGGTGTGATGGGGGGAGGGGTAAGGGGCAGGTGCTGAAGGTACGGAACCCGAAAATTAACTAGTTTGTGCTGGCGGAAAATAGGGCCAGTCAACAGACTAATTAAAAACTGAGTTATGAGCGAACACAAACCCGCGCGCTGTAGCTGATGATAAAGGTCCTTCGTTTACTTTTATTTTCACGTATTATGATTGCTGCCAGTTTTGTTGATGTTCATCTGTTTTTGTTGTTTTTTTAAGATAAATTACGCCTATGTAACTTGGTCTGCACAGGTTAAGGTAGGAAACATGCAGTGTAAATCTAGACTCATTTGTAAATACTTTTTAATGATTAAGATGTTATGATTATGACTTCACCTTTGCTTTCAATAATGTATCGACGTTGAAGTGAACAAGCTCATACATCTTTAACACAAGGTTAGTACGTTGTAAAGTTACCTGTAAAAGTTATTATATGATTTCTCGAAGGCCTATAATTGCATTCGTTGCACGTAAATGCAGTGGTAGGGTAGTTTTATGTTATTCGAAAATTATTAATGTTGAATAAAATTTTACTATAGTGTAATAACCTGTTATATGCCTGTGAAAATTACGGAAAGTCCATTGCAGCGACAAATGTTAATTAAGTCCTTAATATTCCGTTAAAATAAAGTCGTTTAGGATAACGCACTCGTGTTGTAAATGCATTTGAAATTGCATAATTCCATCATATGCACTTGGAAGTAAACATTTCTACTATATATTAATTAGGCCTCGTCCATTATATTTGACTTATACATTTTTTAAATACCCTAGACATTTGGTTAACTCATAAATCTTTAAAAACGGACGATCTTTGACGTAAAAGGAAGTTTATTCTAGCCTGTCCTTCGTGGCATAGCATTCAGTTCAGCTTGTGGATTGTCACTCCTTCGCATTGAGGTTCTTGCCGACCGTGTTTCGCCGCCGGGAACACTTGTCTACAACCTCAAGCGTCTTGCGGAAGCTGGTGATCTCGGGTCCTGAGATTAAGACAACTGTTGGTTAGGGGTGAGGCAGGTGTAACAGGGAGAGGAGGGGTGAATAGGATAGGAGCGGAGGGAGAGGGGTCGGTCGGATGGAGGGAGTGGAAGAGGATGGGGTGAGGGGAATAGGGGGTGGGGGCGTTGGGTGAGGGGAAGGGAGGAGTGGGAGACGTGTGAGGGGAAGGTGCTTACTTCGGCTGCATATTCATGAAACGCGGCATACCGAGGATTCCTTTCACCGCGCATCAATTTTGGATGGGTATTATGTCATGTTGACATGGCAAACTTAGCAGGGGGTCGATGGCATTCATGGCGGCATTGAAGGCGAGCGCCGTGAATGACTGTTGATGGCGGCAGACTTTCACTCGGATGCGCTCTCGGCTCGTAGCGGCGGCGACGGCGGCGTTACGTTGCGCTTTGGGGTTCTGAGTATTTTCGCTTGCTGGCGTTTTCGGGCGAGACGCATGTGAGTTACGTAACTTCTGAAATGCTACATGGATAGCAGTATCTAATGATGCGAACTTGTACAATAAGATATTTTTAAGAATTTAAAGTTCATTATTCGATTTATTATTTTTCAAATATTTTTTAGGTCCACGAATAGCAGGTTTATTTTAAATCTTGTAGTGAATTAATGCCATGCAACTTCCACACCTTATATTTAATTAATTTCCTCATTATAACAGGTTGATGCTAAGGAAAAATAATAACCCCGTTGCATTTTCAGAGATAATTTCGAATACTGTGTTAACATAAACATTAAAGCCTATCCGCACACCTATTATATTTCCTCTGTCAAAACACTATTGCATGAATTCCTTGACAAGCTATGGCTACCTTGATAACGCAATACCATTATCGCAGGCAGTTGTACACTTAATTACCGGATATAGTAAACATCTCCCTGTCTTCTCGTAGAGCAGTGGACGTGGTGCGTAGGTCGGCTGGTGCGTTCGCCCCAGGCTTCTCTTTACCATGACCGGCACATTAAATCGGTCGTTATTATCGGCGTATCCTGACCGAGTGGGACTTAACGAGCTTACCAATGCGATACTCTCTCGGCCGAACGGTAGCATGGTACCTTTGGGAGAGGTGGTCGAGATAGGCTTGCTTTCAGGCCATTTGCTTGGCGAGATATGCGTCGGAATCTAATGGAGGAAATTACATGCAGTTTTAGATTTTTTTTGTGTATGTGTGCGCGCCCCCAGGTGAGTGCATGCACATTTATTCTTTTTCACCAAGTAAATATTGTAACTTGACGATGATCTGTAGAAACATAACCGATGGTATGAATCGAAAGTCTCACACTTACACCATTGGAAACTAGAACAAAAGCTTGTGATGTTCCAGAGCACAAAAGTGCCTAGGGTCTTGTATGAACCTCACGACCTATCGGGTCGCGGATGCATTAATTACCACCTGCTATCCTTCAGGTGTCAGTCAGGTGAGTAAGGGCGCACGGCAGCCCTTGTGCGTAGGCGTGGGCGTTCCCTCGTGCTGGCATCTCAGCGAGCGTGTACAGCGCCGTGTTCCTCGCTATCACGACCCGCTTGTGACGCCATCCCTTAAGTAGACACGGGCGTGCATTAGTCAGCGAGAGGGTGTACATTAGTCAGTGAATGGGCGTGCGCTATCCGTGGAATTGTTGCAATCAAGGTTCAGGCCGAGCCTTTCTCTTACTTTACGCGTCGTTGTTTGTTTGTCACTGTGGAGCTTTTGGCGGTAATAATAACGCATTTGATATACAACTGCGTTATTATAGCTGCAGTTTGCCTCGTTTTGTTGCTTTTTTGGTTCAGTGGTTTGGTCTATATATGAAAATGTTTGGATATTTTTTCAGAGTATTATGAAATTGAGTATTGTTTCTTGAATAATAAGAAATCTTCGTTATATTTTTCATTATGCAATGTGGAGCGACAAACTATAAAAAACACGAAAAGTCATCCAATATCAGTTATGGCATATGCTTTTTTCTTTACTGATCTTTGTGGCTTTTTTACAAAATGTTATTACTGTTTGCAGAGTAAATTGCCTTTATAATTACTACAAGTTCCGGCCCTCATGTCGAAATTTCAGCATGTCACATGAAGCTACCCCCTATAAAAAAGTGTTTGAAATGCAGCTAGAGTGATCGCTTCGAAATCTTACGTGTTTGCGCTAACGACATGGCCATCGGCTAACGGAGCTTGCGGTCGTGTTGAGAAAGTGTGCAACTATTACAAAGCTGCAGTATAAATGTAGGTCTAACTTTCTTCTGATGGTGCTTGTGGCATTGAGATGGCAATTAAGTGAATATTATTCGGGGAATGAATACCGCTTTGTAGATCATTCGTCATTGTTTCTCCATTATTTCGCTTTTTTCTTCATTTCCCGCAAGCCTTTCCCAGAAGCGCATTGACCCTCCACGTCCAACAGGCGGCATGCTGTCTCGGAGCGCTCTGAGGCCAAGCTATCTCCTCCTCCTTGAGCATCGAAGCGAGATAAAGCATTGACGTCGGGCGCGGTGGTCAGCTGCGAGCCCTTATGACGTCGTTTATGTTCCTTGGAGTCGGAGCCTTTGCCTTCTTATGATTTACGGCGGCGTTCACCTCGCGTCCGGCCGAACAGATATATTGCCGCATCAGTATTCCGTTTGGCGCGTTTCCCTCGCTGGTAACTTGGCCGGAGTTTTATTTGGTTTGGGCGGACAATGCGAGCTCTTGTTTTACCTCCTTGTAGATACTTTGGCGGAAGTTTGGGGGCATTTGTAATGGTAATGTTTTTTATTTTTTCCCCGCAGATACGTCGAGTTCAGAAACACTATAAACTTCTGTGGCTTTTTAGTTCATGTTATGGAGTTGTGCCACACGTGGTAAACCTAAAATATATTTAAACGCATAAGAAGAAATAAATACAATGTTTTAAACTGATGTATGAATACGTGGTTATTTTTCTCGGCCTAATTGTGCCTCCGCCTTTCTCCGGCGACTCCTCAAAACGGCTCGTAAACCTCCCGGGCGGAGCTCCGAATCACGCAGACACGCCGCCGAGGTTATTACCGCGGTCGCAGGTAATGACCGTGGCTTGTAACCTCCAAGTCGTCACGAGAGGCTTGGTGGGCTTGCGAGTCCGGTCCAGTGGCGCTCTCTCGAGCGGCGGCGGGCATCGGGGCGCCCGCGTTCCCACACTGCGAGATGGATGGTATTACGTGACGCGGTGGCTCCCGCTCTTGGTTGTAAAGAGTGATTAGTGAAAATAGTGTTGTTTTGCTTTTTTTCCCATAATTTCTTCGTCGCGTCTTATTCTGCTTTTTCTTCTCCACTTTCTCCTCCTCCTTCCTCTCTCTTCTTCATCCTCCCCTTCTTCTTTTACTTTTTTCATCCTCACAATCACAAACATCTTTTTCGTTTTTCCCGTCGATGGAGGTCGGGATGGGTCCTTTCATGCCCAGCACTGATATTTGAATGCGCATTTCCCCCTCCTGTCGCCCTCCTCCCTCCTTTTAGGATCGTGTTGAAAGGCTCTGCGTTTGAAATAAATTTGCTCACGTAATCGCAGTGAAGATGAATGCTGTTTGACGAATCTAGCGTGGGAGCCGTAAATGCCTTTTTGTTGCACCGACTGCCGACGCGTCAACATTTCTCTCCGTTGTAGAAAGGGAGTTGATAAATTCCCCTTTGAGTCAACATGGAAAGAGAATGATAGCTATGGAGAGGGAGAGAAAAGGAGCGAGAGATAGGGAAGGTGTGAGAGAAAGAGGGTGAGGGTGAAGGGGAATGAAAATGAGAGTGAGAGAAGAAATGAGAATGAGAGTGAATTACAAAAAAAAAAGAATTTCTTTCAAACAATTTTCTACATTTTTCACAATAGTTTCTGTTGAGGAATAAGAGTAAGAGGGCGGGATGTGAAGATCTGTCGCAGTCCGCATATTGATATTCAGTCCAAGGTATTGCAGGATATTCAGGTAAATTTCCTTGCAGCAGAGTGACCGTTAGTGTTTTTTGGCTTTTAAAATCAAATATATGTGTGTGTGTGGTGTGTGTGTGTGTGTGTGTGTGTGTGTGTGTGTGTGTGTGTGTGTGTGTGTGTGTATAAATATATAGATAGATATATTATACATTATATATAGATATATATGTATACATATACATACATACATACATATATGTATATATATATATATATATATATATATATATATATATATATATATATGTATATATATATACACACATACATACATAGATACATACATACATACATACATACATACATACATACATACAAGCATGTATATACATATAGATATATACATATATGTGAATATGTATATATCTATATTTGTCTATCTATCTATAGTTACATAAATGTGTGTGTGTGTATATATATATATATATATATATATATATATATATATATATATATATATATATATAAATTTATAATAGACAGAGAGAGATAGAGAGATAAATAGATAGATAGACAGATAGTTAGTTAGTTAGTTAGTATAGTATGTATATATGTATGAATGTATACATATACACAGAAGCATATTTGCATATATGCATATTCAAGAATCTACATACATATGCATATATTTATATATTACAGATTTGTTTTGGGTGCATTTACATATTCCATTCTGCTGCGATTCAGTGCATTTCATTATCAGAAGGGAGCTGTTCCCTCATGTTCAGTTCTTTTGTTTACATCTTCGTGGGGAGCGAGTGTCGCTGCCTCTTCCCTTGAGGGTCTCGTACAGAGCAGTAAATGCAGTCTGAATCCTTTTTAAAGGTCGTCGTTGTTCTCGCCATCAGATTGGAAATTGCTGGACATGTAAGGTGAATCGGCGTTGATTATGTACTCGTGAGAACGATTATAGTGTTTCTGTTTGTATGTACGCATTTACGTAGGTGAATGGTTATCGTTAAGTTATTTAGAAGTCATAGAAATTCACTCAGATATTTACTTGTGATAAATCATAGTTTACCCCAAAATCGGCACACTTAAAGTCATAGTTTGAGCCTTTTTAATTTTCTTTCTTTTGTGTTTTTATAGCTACTTGAGTAATGGTCAAGTACACAGAAGTGGGCGATGACTCTGCGTTTATATATTGGTGCGTATATAAAGTCGGTTATAAGCAGTCATTCTTTTGTTCCTTTCCGACATAAGAAAAACGAAAAATGGACCACTGGCCATCGCCAACTTGTTTACTTAGAAGCTCACCAGCATGCCTAGGCCACGAGTTATAACGAGGCTACTCGTGTTACCTGTTAGGAACTTGTTAAGAGTCTCTCTCTCTCTCTCTCTCTCTCTCTCTCTCTCTCTCTCTCTCTCTCTCTCTCTCTCTCTCTCTCTCTCTCTCTCTCTCTCTCTCTTCTCTCTTCTCTCTCTTTCTCCTCCTCTCTTCTCTCTCTCTCTTTCTCTCTCTCTTCTCTTTCTCTCTCCTTCTTCTCTCTTTCTTCTCTCTCTCTCTTTCTCTCTCTCTCTTCTTATCTCTCTCTCTGCTTTCTTCTTCTCTCTCTCTCTTTCTCTCTCTCTCTCTCACTCTCTCTTCTCTCACTCTCTCTCCTCTTCTCTTCTCTTCTTCTTTCTCTCTCTCTCTTTTCTCTCTCTCTTCTCCTCTCCTCTCTTCTCTCTCTCCTCTCTCTTTTCTCCTCTCTCTCTCTTTCTTCTCTCTCTCTCTCTTCTCACTTTGTTCTCCCTTTCTCTCTCTTTCTTTCTCTCTCTCTCTCTCTCTCTCTCTCTCTCTCTCTCTCTCTCTCTCTCTCTCTCTCTCTCTCTCTCTCTAGGAACTTGTTAAGAGTCATACATTCATACAAACGTTCCAATAGCACACACACGTATATTGATATTTATGATTATCGTCCACATTCATAACTGATAACTGCGATATTTTCTGTTATTAAAAGGTTGAAATTCCTCATAATTACCTCTGCTGCGGCAACCTGACAAGAGCCGGTTACGGTCCGAGTAACCAGTCCTATTTTCCGCGGTTAACACCTTTCACTCGGTTGATGGGACAAATGGGAGGGGGGGGGGGCGTCGGGAGAGCATCGTGCCTTGTTGGCTCTGTGATTGTCTTTGCAATTACCTTTGGCGTATCAGGGACACAGTTGCCAAGAAAGTTTGCTCTTTCGAATATTTTCGCGTGAAAACTGCGCCAGTGATGATGTTGACACCGCTGTGACCCTGGTGTTGTATGATACATTTGTTCCAATCGCAGACGACCGAGATTCGTGCATGAATATGGTGCAACATTCAACGAAAGTACACGGATGACAAGTATAACTCGGGAGTTGCCTCGGTGTGCAGCAGGGCGTGGTTTGGAGGTCGAGTTTAGACGGGGATTGAGATCAGCGTCGGTGGGTGGGGGTGGGCGTGGAAGATGCCTGGGCCTGTGGGACGCCCGCGGTGGAGAGAAATGTGAACCGAGGGCGGCGCTGATATTCTATAGTTGGAATAGAGTGGAAGATTATGGTAATGGGGATTGCTCAGCTGGCCATGCGAGGAATTGATAAAGTGAGCGTGGAAAGAGCACGGCGCTCGCTGCGGCCAGTCGCACGCCGAATTCACAAAGATTTCTTTCTTTTTTCGCATTTTGCTCCTATGTTTATTCAGATGTCGTGTATATATATATATATATAAATATATATATATATATATATATATATATATATATATATAAATACTTACAATTACATCTACACCCCAAAAAAAAAAAAAAAAAAAAATTCTTTTCCTGTTACTCAATTTTTTTTCCTTCGTAAAGGCAGCTGTCAAGCCCGATTTGTGCTTCTTTCCCGCTCTTGGAAATTGCCAAACACGACGACTAACATATCGGTGGAAGGGAGTATGCGATATATCGATCAGAAGTGCGGACAGCGACGGGCGCAGAAACAAAGGGCTCGGAGTCCTTCCCTCGGCGAACTTTATCGGCTTGGCTTCGGCGCAGGGAACAATAACCGGGGTTATGGTGCAGCTTATGGTGATTCTGGCCGGTTATGACAGTGATTAAGTGCCTGTGGTGTCTCGCTTAACCGTTATTGTACCTGTTAGGGGATTAATGGTCCGTTAACGTGGCAATCAATGTTGCATATTTTTGATTATTTACTTCATGCCTTTTCGGGGCTTGCGGGTCCTCGGGGTGGGAATGGTTTTTATGGAAACTTTGTTTAGGTTCTCTGTATTGCATTTCCGTTTCATGTTGCATTTTGGATGATGGTTTTCCTTTATGAGAGAGATGGATGCGCTAATCCTGGCGATTTCACTTGCAAATATATGCAGTATTGACATATGCACGTGGAACTATGCACTCGAAATCACCCACGTTTGACAATGCATGCGCGTTTAGCTTTCAGTTCTATTTCTCAAACATCTTCTGCTGCAAAATCATAGATATATTTTATGTGAGCAAACTATTTCCTCCGCGAGACTTTTTATCCAAAAGGAATGTGCTTGGGATATTTTTTTTTTTTTTTCGAGAACATGTCTTTAGTGGGACTACAGCATTAATTAGAGCCGATCTTCGCTAAAGATAGAAGCGTGATGTAGGTAGGCTTTTAAGAAGAAGAAAAAAAAACAGAAGCATTTGCTGTCCACTTTTTCTCAGACTGATAATTTGGCTTCATTATCCTTTGAATAAACATGGCTAGATTTTTTGTATTTTATACATCTCCATGTGAATGTATCAAGGTAACTTAAACGCTCTCCAGATATGATGCAGATGGCACATTTGTATCGACATTAAACGACACAAACGGGGTGTGGGGGGACGTAGGAAGACATTCTTGTTCTCTACTTTCCTGCTTCTTTTTCTACGTATCCCTTTCCTTACCCCCGAACACCCTTTTCACCCTTTTCGCTCCACCTCCTCCTCCCCCTCCTCCTCCTCCTCCTTCTCCTCCTCCTCCTCCTCCTCCTTCTTCCTCCTCTTCCTTTTTCCTCCTCCTCCACCTTCCCCCTCCCTCCTCCCTCTCCCTCTCCCCTTCCCTCTCACTCTCCCCCTCCCTCCTCTCCCCCTCCCCCTCCCCCTCCCCCTCCCCTCTCCCCCTCCCTTTCCATGTATGTAAATCGAAGTGGCGATACTCGAAGGCGGCATAAATAATCGCTCAAGGACCTTGGAGGAAGATTACTGGTCAATGTGGCATTTCTGCGCGGGTCGCAATCGCCTTCAGCTCGCGGAACGGCGAAGGACCCGAGATAGGCGCCGCCCGTCTCCTCGCGCGCCCATTCGGATGAGTTGTCATTATGGCGTTCGGATGGAGACTTCTTCGTGGAAAATTTATCAATTTGTATATATTTATATTTTTTTTTTGAGATGGAGGAGAGAAAGTGGAAATATTGGACCTTGTGGATGATTATTCGTTGTTGTTGTGTTTCAGGGATGAATTTAGGTTAGATATATTTTTTATTTTTGTTTTCATGGCGTCACGTACTTCATCGGTGCGAGATGTTACGCACTGTGGATCAATGAGCGCACGTTTCGTAAACTCTTAGGAGAGAAAAGTGTTTATGTTGATTTTGCCATTGGTGGTTACAGCGTCATTGATTCAGGTCATCTTTGAAAATATGTTTGTTGTTTTATTTACCTTTATATATATATATATATATATATATATATATATATATATATATATATATATATATATATATATATTGTGTGTGTGTGTGTGTGTATGTGTGTGCGTGTGTGTGAGTGAGCGAGTGAGTGAGTGAGTGAGTGTGTGAGTGTGTGAGTGAGTGTGTGTTTACGCCTGTAACATGTAAAGGATCATTTTAAAACATCAGAAATGGAAGAGTAGACAAATAGTATAATATAAAAATAGAGGAGTATAGCCTAAAATTTGAATGGAGAAATAATGGAACGAAAATTAAATAGAATCATGACACGACTGACCTTAAAGTGAGGCCCGAGGATGAACTCGCATTTGAAAATGGAAATGATGAAATAAAGTGCAGTGATGAAGTTAGATATTGGCAATAGTAATTCTAATAACATAAACAATTATTAAATTGCTAATGATACTATAGATGATCATGGTCATGATCATAATAAGAATAGCAGTGATAGTAATAATAATGTTTGTAAAGCGAAATTCAGTTGCATTTTCTTGTCTGTTGTCATTTTATTCATATTTGTTAATAAAAATACGTAAAGCGAATGCTGATAATGCGGCATGATTTTTTTCCATCTGAATTAAAATTGTTTTCCATATAAGTTCCATTCTACGAAATTGCTTACATACCTTTGGGGCTGCGGTTTACTCTTTCAATAAATTAGAAAACTAGACTCAGGCAGAAATAGTTTATACTAATTACTAACGGATTCTGGGCCAGTGGTGATTCCATCGGCGCGGACCAGGTTCAGTTTATCAGAATTGCATTAGACCTAATCAGCTGTGATTGCTAATTAATGTTCTTTTCCTTTTTTCTTTTCTCGCTCGACGTGCCACCTCCTACCCTCCCCCCCTTTTTTTCCTCCGAGTTTTCGCTCCCGTCTCTCGCAGGATCAGAAGCAAGAGTCTTCGTCGTACTTTGAACTTCGTCAGACAATTTGAACGCCGTCTGACTCCTCTCAAACGGCGGCGCAGAGGGATATACCCTGCGCGCCAAGGGAGGTGGTTACGCCCCAGTGCCCCCCGACGCCCCCTGACAAACTCCTGACGCCCCCTCCCCTGACCCCCCTCCCCCGTGCTAAATCACGACGCCGATTGATGACGCGCTTAACCAGGCCTTCTTTGGAGTGTGGGGTGGAGAGGGAAGGGGGAGAGGAGAGGGGGAAAGGGAGAGGTAGAAGGAGAGAGAGGGAAGGAAAATGAGGTGGTAAGGGGAATAAGAGGGGTAGAGGGAGTGAGAGAGGGAGAAGAAGGAAAGGGAGAAGTGACCCCCTTTCACTCCCTTCCCACTCCTGCCTCGCTTATGTCAAAGCTTTCGAGTGATTCATCGCGGTTGACAAGAGCGTTGAGAGAAATTAGGAAGAAAGGAGGAAGTCGTTGGCAGTCATTACGGGTCGGGAGCTATAAAAAAAAAGTTGTCTATCGCTTGTGTGTGAATGACTTTGGGCGCAGGAAGTGGGTGTCATTGAGCAAGACGATGCATTTAGCGGCATCTGATAACCGGTCTTTGCCAATTATTTTTCGCTAACTGCCGCGTCTCAGAGTTGCTCCCAAAAGGAAATAGCTGCTGTTCCAAGATAAAAAAGCAATAATGCAATCGATAGATCTGTAGTGTTTCCGGACCATGTAAAAAAAAGGTGTTTTATTCTCTCCGCCGTTGCTTTATTACTTGTAATTTTGTCATTTTCATCACTCTTAACATCACTCTGCTTCCGGAATAACCCCGATCATTGAAGAACGAAAATGATAAGATTGAAATTACTAATTACACTAAAAGAGGAAAGAGGAGGAAGAAGTTTTTACGAACACGAATCGGCACACGAATCACGCACAACCGTTCACCTCATTGAGTGATTTCCAGAGAATTAGTTGATGCAGATATTAAATATTTATCTTAGAAAGTAGTTCCGTTCTTAGCTGTTTTTACTCTCGTTTAAAGTGTAATGTCCTCGTATCATTTTGAATCTTTAGAATTGATACATTGTGTCGTTGTGTGACACAATTGTTTGGCATTGATATAAAAATGTCATTTTATCTCGACCTGTGAAAGCATAGACACTGCTCCCATTCATGAGTCGTATTTTATTTCGATCTTTAAATATGATGACACTTTTTGTCTGGATGTCAAATTAGACTCTCGTGGATTTGTGAAAGTCATATCACATTTTACGCACCTGTCTGTAATGACTGTGAAAGTGATGGCACTGCGGAAGATGGCACTGCTAACCCAGGTGACTGCTAAGCCAAATGACCTGTTTCATTTTTTACAGTGATTGATTTTTGCCGAATATTCCCTCCGAGCAAACGTGGCATTGATGTTGCGTCAGGCAAGACAGTTTTTTTCGTAGAAATCTGACACTAATGAATTAATATAGCAGGGGAAGCTGTCCTCTCCCCCTTCCCCTGCCCTAGTACAGGTAACCAGGCGGCAATCTTCAGTTTTGGAAGTAAATTCGTTTCCCCAAATCATGACACTGGCTTTCAAAATGTTGGGATAATCTCTTGGGGTTTGGCCTTAATTGCAGAGGTAAGCGAAGGCACGTGATTTCATATATCTTATGTTCATATATATATATATATATATATATATATATATATATATATATATATATATATATATATATATATACATATATATATATATATATATATATATATATATATATATATATATATGTATATGTGTGTGTGTGTGTGTGTGTGTGTGTGTGTGTGTGTAGATCAATAGATAGATAGATGTGTGTGTGTGTATATAGATCAATAGATAGATAGATGTGTGTGTGTGTGTGTGTGTGTGTGTGTGTGTGTGTGTGTGTGTGTGTGTGTGTGTGTGTGTGTGTGTGTGTGTATGTGTACACGTATACATATTGTATACATAATATTGTTGTGTTGCTGGTCAAAGGATATTAATTCTGTGATAGCCTGTCAGTTTGGTTACTTGCGCATGACATTAATAGCATTCAGTAACTGTGACGAGCCAGATATTGTTTTAGCGAACGTATGGACGAGGAGGAGGAAGAGGAGGAGGAGATGGGGTGGCCGGAGGGGGTAACGCGGTGAGGGAGAGTACGGAGGGGAGGGGAGTGCGCTTTCTGCTCGTTACATCGTTAAATAGTTTTGGTTAAACTTTATCGGCAAGTTGGGCCAGCTAATGCAATTTGTCTCATGTTCCTGATGACACAGAAGGCCGCAGCTGCTTGCCACTCATCGACCGCGCATGCTGTTTAGTGTGCTTGGGAAGTTGCTTCAGGTTGGCAAGCACAAAAGCTGACGATAACTTGCCTCTTTCAAGTCGGATTCAAGAGCTTTTGTTTGATCTGCGTTACGTTATGCTCGTCCTTGTGTTGTGGTATTTCCTCTATCGAATTATTATTAATTTATGCCATTAAGCAGGTATGTAGGTCAGGTATAATGGGCATTATTAAGTCATTTGAACTCGCGGTGATGCAAGGTTAGTGCGCCTCGGGTTATGTCATTGTAGTTTTGCAAATCAAATTTTAGTGAACATAAATACGCATCTCAACTTTGCACAGTTTTGCATACGTCTCCTTCCATCCCCTTTGTCCATTATTAGTTCTCACTCTCTTTTTCTCTTTTCATTCTTTCGTTTCCAACCTACCACGGTGCCCTCGCTCACCTGCCTATGAGAACCGCAGCCATGAATACTAATGTCACCAGCCAAAAAGTTTCTGGCGACTCCGTTCTTTGTCACGTTTTACGCGATTCTTATTAACTCCTTGGAATATACGATGTCTTTCCCTGGTAAGGTAAAAGTGTGGTGTCGTATTTTAGGTATGTATTGAATGATAATGATGTGATAATAATGATGATGATAATGTTGATAATGATGAAATAATTTTAATAATAATGTTAGCGATGATCATGGCGATGATGACAGTATTATTGGTAATTATGTTAATTATAATAATAATAATGATGATGAGCATGATTATGAAAATTATTATAATAATGATAATGATGAGGATGATAATGCTAATGCTAATTATGAGGATGATAATAATGATAATGCTAATTATGAGGATAATGATAAAGATACTGACAATAATAATGATAATAATGATGGTGATCGAAATGGCAATTTTAGGAATAATGTTTTTGTTATTGTTCCTTTTATTATCTTTATTATTTTTTGCTATTATTTGTAGTTATCATTATTATTAGTTATTATTACCATTAGTTATTAGTAGTAGTAGTACTGTTATTATTATTATTATTATTATTATTATTAGTAGTAGTAGTAGTAGTTATGTTTTTACTTGCTCGCTCGCTCACTCACTCACTCACTCACTCACTCACTCACTCACTCACTCACTCACTCACTCACTCACTCACTCACTTTACTTTCTCATTATCTATATCCTTCATTTATCCTCACATTTTAAGGACAGAGACACAAAGACGGTGTGAAATATGCGAGGTTGCATTACGCGGAAAGAGGAATGCGTCGCCAGCGCCATGAATCACTGGGGAAATATCCTTATTTTCTGTTTGTTTATCACTGTTGTGCGAATAAGAGAATACGAATAAAGGTTACGTGAGAAATAAATGAATCAGTTAACACGTAACGCAAGAGGAATACGAGAATTGAGGTGAAGAAATAATGATTGAAGCGAAAGAGACATGGAGAATGGGTATGAGAAGGAGCGAAGAGAGATAGAGAGAGAGCGACGAGAGATAGGAGAGAGCGAGAGAGATAGAGAGAGAGAGAGAAGGAGGGGGGGAGAGCGAGAGAGAGAGAGAGAGAGAGAGAGAGCGAAGAGAGATGAGAGAGCAGAGAAATAGAAGCGAGAGAGAGAGAGCGAGAAGAGATGAGGAGCGGAGAGAGAGAGAGCGAAAGAAGAGGAGAGAGAGGAAAGAAAGAGAGGAGAGAGAAAGAGAGAGAGGAGAGAGCGAGAGAGAGAGAGAGAGAGAGAGAGGTGGGGTGGAAGATGGAAGTGAGCAAGCATGAACGCTGCCGTCGTAATCCGCTTATTAACGCCAACCGAAACGTGAATGGCTAAAGCGATGAGTTTTTAATGGAAGTGATTTTCCGAGCGAGCGTCCAGGGTCAAGTGATAGAAGAGAGGGGGAGAGGTGGGGGCAGCTTATAAGATGGGGGAGGGAGTGGGAGGCCACGTGGGTGGCGCGCCCTCACTTTCTCTGCCGCTCGTTTGTCGCTGCTTTATCGCTGAATTAACTCTACACTAAATTATATTGTTCTTGGCATTTTTTTTTTTTATGCTGACGACTCAATTCATCATGGTGGGATGGAGACTTCTTGACAGATGCCTTCATTCAGGCTAATGTTTCTTTTGGGGGTTGTGAGATTTCACCGCCTCACTTTTCTCAGATAATTTTGCCTCATTTATATAAAATGGATTAAGTATTTTACCTCTATTATATCAAAATTGGCAAAGTATATTAAAAGATATAATTTGTAATAACTTAATGGATAGCACCTCTCGTTGCACATCCAGCTTCATATGTCCTAATTCTGTCACAAAATACCCACGAATTGCCTTTGAATAAACGAAAGACGATTTATTACCCACTCGAGAAATAGCAAACCGGTGTTGCTTTTGTTCTTGCCCCTTCGCTTGAACCAACATGACCAACAACGCGCTTTTATTTTACATCTTATGTGTTCTGGGATTAGCTGCGAGTTTCATGAGCCGGAAAACCGAGAGTGCGGCTGTAAAGGGAGGCTTCCGGAGGAGGGAGGGAGAGACAGGGGGGCTGAAGAAAGGAAAAGAGGAAGGTAAAGAAATTGGAGAGGGAGAGATAAAAAAGAGAGGGAGAATGAAGATGCGGCTGTGAAGGGAGACTTCTAGAGATAAAGACACACAGACACAGACAAATTCAGAGGCAGACGGTGAGAGAAGAAAAGAAAAGGGAATGGGAAAATAAAGAATGAAAAGTGGAGAAGGAAGAGATAGAAAGGGCGAGAGAGAGAGAGAGAGAGAGAGAGAGAGAGAGAGAGAGAGAGAGAGAGAGAGAGAGAGAGAGAGAGAGAGAGAGAGAGAGAGAGAGAGAGAGAGAGAGAGAGAGGGAAGAGATAAGAGATAGAAGAGGAGAGATTGAGAAAGAGGGAGAGGTCACGCAGAGATTTCGAACAGCAGAGCATAACCCGAATGTAATAAGTCTAACCTTTTTATTGGCCATAAAGAACGCTACCAAGTGTGTGATGCTGCGTGTACGCTGCAACTAACGACTATCTTTCGTCAGCAAGTTATACGTTGTACACATCGTTTTGTAAACTAAATTGTCTCTTAAAACCTTCCTGGGAAATATTTTCTTCTACAGTTTTCTTCTGGATATCAATTTGAGTGTCCTATTTATCAAAAGCTCTTCCTTGAACAGTGGGATATACGGGGAACAACACTCTATTTACTCAGTTGACTTCGTTATTTTGTGCTGTTTATTTTTTTCATTCACTATGATTGCGATTTTATGCAGCGTCTCAGAACACCCCACATATATGCATTCTAAAACGATACAGCATTGCGAAGATTCCTAAAAGGAAGACCTGCAGGCACGCAGTTCAGTATTAGAACAAGGGAAATGCATTTTCTTGGTGCCTCCGAGGTATGTACTCTTGCTCATGTTTCCTCCATGACCAAGAACCGAGCAGGGGGGGTTCTGGGGGGGGAGGTGCAGGTACGGGGTGCTTTTGATGAAAGGGCTCATAATTTCGCACCTTTTATGTTTTACAGCCCTATTTTGGCTAGCGCACCGACCAAGGAGAGCAAGATAAAGAATTTTCACTTTTTGTTTATACTTTTTTTGTGGCGTGTTTTCTTATAATAATCTGGATAATATATATATTTAACCTATCGTTTAATATTTTATATGCCTTGCACAAGAGAGCGATAAGATACATATTTACATTTTTTTTTTATCCGAAAAACTCGTGTATGGGAAAGAGATGCAAGATATGACACGCTCAGATGCTTACATCAATTGTAGCTAATGTTAGAGCTTCGACAGCAAATTACACAGTGCCGGGAACGAGCCTAATATACGTAATTTTATTTTGAGTTATCAGGTATTATGCGATGCAATTTCCGCGGATTGATATAAGAGTACTTTTTTGTTTATTCTTTTTTTTTGAGTGCGTTGGTGTACGTGATGCCGGGTTGATATCGCAATAGCGCCATTAGAATATATCTTCATGCGGTTCGAGCAAGGTATATTTATGGCTTGGAGATAGGATCGCCTTACCGCGTATATTGCTATGTTGCCTTTTGTGGTTAAAAAAAATGAAAAAGTTTCATTGGTTTGTAAAAGATATATACCTTAACTGTGCAGACGATTACAGATTTAAAGGTTGCATAATATTCGACCCGAAGCGAAAAAATACAGATATAAGGTTACATAATAGTCGCTCTTGCACGCGGACTTTGATCTTGAATGACCGCAAGAGCGCGTTTAGCGGACAAAGGAAACCAAACACGAGCGCAACTTACGAGTGTACACCTTGGACCACTTCTCGCCGTGAACCCATGCTAAAATCCCTACACGCTTTGTGAACCCCCATGTTAAGACCCAACACACGAGGTTTCCTGCATTGTACCGTCCACCTCCGCCTCCTCCTCCTTTTCTTCTTCTTCTCCTCCTCCTCCTCCTCCTCGTCCTCCTCCTCCATCTGTGACTCAATCCTTTATCGTCAGGGTCGCTTTTTGTTGGTAATCATGTGAATAAAGATGCTCTCAATCCACCGCCTGTTATTTAGGTGTTTCTTCTACCCCACTTCCCTTCTCCCTCCCCCCGCCCCTCCATTCCCTTCCTTTTCTTACTTTCTTTTCTTTTTTTCTTGTCTCTCTCACTTCCTGAAGATTCATGAAGGTCTTGAGATGTGAATCGTAAGTACTCGATTTCCCTCAGGTTGTAGAGGTTGTTATTAGTCTAATTGTATGGCACGGTGGTGTTCCCAGGTACTTTGAGGGGGAAGAGGGTGCAGTCTGGAGATATCCTTTGTGTTTCATGTAGATTTTGGTGGCTAAGGGTTGGGAAGTATTTTGTTATTGTTCTATTCTCGTAGACGTCTATTCTGTGGCCAAACGTTCGCAGCATTACCTTTCTTATATATAATAACTATAGTTCTTTGTTTTTAGGTCAGTGATTATACAGACCTAATTTGAATATCATAAATTGTAATGACACGAAACCGAACTTTAACATTTACCTAACATTAACATGACTCGGCAGTGCGTTATATTTCATTCTTATCTTTGTCAGAGAATCGTCATCGTCTATAAAGCCTAGAATTATCCCTTGTCATATCGAGTTCAAGTCAGCCTAACCGGGGTGACATGCTGTCTTGAAGTATCGAGTCCCACGCGCCGAGTACATAGCTGTTTCCATAGTTGGCGAAGGCGTTGTCACGTGGGCACGAACACCTGTAGACACTCCCCTCCCCTTTGTTCCCGAGCCCACCTTGACCTGGGCTCTTGGTGTTCATATCGGCCGGGCTTGTCGAGGGCCCCAAGGCCTGCCCCGCCACGCGCGACGCCCTCAGCCCACTAGTATGCCACGGTGCCCTCGTTTTGATCGTCGTCCAGCGATGATTTCCGAGAACGTTCGGGTGTTCGTGATCTTGCCCCATCGTGGACGCTGTTATGATCCTCTCCCAATCTTTCTCTGGTGCCCTTGTGTCTTTACAGGCTTTTCACGCCGGCTACAAACCATCTGTCATACAGTGCATGTCTTACTGATCCTTGGCCGGTCCTTCACGGTGACTCGATCGCCATTTCTCTCACACTGCATTAAGTCACCCCTCGTAAACAGTGGACATGCCCTTTGCCCAGATCTAATATTTGAGTATATATTTTTAAACCTTGCCCATCTAGACTCGAATACAATCCCATTATCAGTCTCCTTGACCATGACGGCATTCGTTCTCAGCGATGCAGATCCTCACGCTGCGTAAGTGTTTTGGTTATTGTTCCATCGGGAGAAGAAACAGCCTCGGCCGCCATTGTTCGCGCGTTGACAAGTGTCCGTTATTAATGACCGCGATCCATTGTTCCCGAAGGCCGTGTCATTACTTACCGAAGCATTTCTATATTTTTTCAAGTTTAGGTTTCCGGGAAGAGCGCAGGGGCCGGTTGTGGTTATGGGCGATTAAGCATGGGTTTGTAATTGTTTCGATTTTTTGTGTGCATTCGTTGCAAGGTTATTTCCTCTCGTGCTGATTACTCGAGTGATTCTCCAGTGTTCTCAAAATCTTCGGATTGGAAAGCGGCAGGACATCTGCAACGTGCAATGAAACAACGATCGTGTTTGTGTTTTTTACGTATAAAATGACGCGCGGTAATCTATTTGAATGTTTCTTTGTTGTGTCAACCTTTGTGTTAATGGACTCTTGTTTATTTTACGACGGGGAATCCGTTAGATGTATATCCTGTTATGATATTGCAAGAACCGTTAAATATTTAATGTCCAGATGCATTATTAAAACGTCCAATTCGTGCAGAACACGTTGCCTTTGTAAGGAGCTTGATTTCCAATTGATGTTCAGTTGCCTTTGTAAGGAAATAAAGAACGGGTTGTGGTATTGCACCTTTATGACAAAGCGCATTTTAGGTCTGATATTTAGTGATGTTATCGACTTAATGATATGCTACGATTGATTTATGTGTGCCGTTATTTTATGAAATGGAAATATTTTTTTCATTACACACTTCTCGCTGTAATTCGGATATCTTTTTCGTCTTCCTTTATGTCAAGAAGAAAAATCCATGCAAAATAATCTTAAAAAGTGAAAAATGATGCGCAGATAGGATTGGGAATCACCTAGGCGATGTAATTATCTCCTCCAATCAACAGAAGCTGACTCGCGTGACGGGAATTTTAGTAGTGCCCGATAGTGCATGGTCGCTTGATGAGGAGGATTTTCTTCCTTTAACTTTTTTCTTCTCGTTTTGTTCTCTACTCCTGTTTTACCACCAACTCCTCCTCTTTCTCCTCCTCCTCCTCCTCCTCCCCCTTCTCTTTCTTCTCTAATTCCTCCTCCTCCTTTTCCTCCTCCTCCTCCTCCTCCTCCTCCTCCTCCTGCTCCTCCTCCTCCTCCTCCTCCTCCTCCTGCTCCTCCTCCTCCTTCTCCTTTCTCCTTCCTACCTGTTTCTTCTGCTTGTTCATCGTATGATGGTAATGATTAAAGGGTAATGATGATGATGATGACGACAACGACAACGATGGTGACGACGATGAGTTCAGAAAGATCCGAGACGGGCGTAGGTGGAAGTAACGCTCGAAAAGGAGGCTGGGTCACGCGAGCAAGGTCATTCCGAGGCTTTCATTAATGGGAGACAATGGGTTGAAAGAGTGGGTTCCGAATGTGAAATATGATCGTCTTGGTTTGCGAATGCTGAAACATTGGGAGGCCGAGGCTCGTAATGGGAATGGCTTGGGCGCGACTGAATGGAGACGATGCCGGGGGTGTGAATATTGATGTCCGTTTTGTTTATTTGTTTGGGAGGGAGAGAGAGAGAGAGAGGTAGATACAGGGAGAGAGAGAGAAAAATACAGTGAAGGAGAGAGAGAGAGGAGAGCGAGAGAGAAAGAGGGAGGGAGAGAGAGAGAGAGGAGAGTGAGAGCAAGAGAGAAAGCGCGAGCAAGCGGGAGCAAGCGGGAGTGGGAGAGAGAGGGAGTGGGAGAGAGAGGGAGTGGGAGAGATAGGGAGAGGGAGAGAGAGAGAAAGATACAGATACAGATACAGATACAGATACAGAGCGAATGGGAGATAATGAAAGAAAAAGAAAATGAGAGTATGTGTATGTGTGTGTAGGTGTGTTTGAATGTGCGCTCGCTCGTGTAAGTGAATGTTTACATGTAAGTAATCGCACACATATAAAGTATATTTATTTATTTATTTATTTATTTATTCATTTGTTCATTCATTCACTCGTGCAGGCATGTATGTATATATAAACGTGGATATGTTCAAAATCCTTGCATGCATGTACATATAATCTGCTTGGACCCCCTGTAATAACTTTTGCTATTGCATTTACAGCACCTGTGCGTCGCCACTTTTACTGTCATATGGTATTTCACATTCGCATTGACAAACGTTACGTTTATGGAAAAGGCATAGGAATTGAAATCCATATTGCACAAGAGAACATCATTAAAACGTAAATTCGAAGCATTCCGCCACGTTCCCCTTTCCCAGGGTTCCAAGGGAGAAGAATGAAGCGTAACACAAGTATGAGGAAAGAGGGAGTTTCCCGCCGAGATCCCGAATTAATCGCCGATGTGTCGGCAATAGACGAGATAAACGAAGCATTATTAACCCCGACCATTACGAAGGCGGCGCGAAGGTGTGGGGTGACGAGGGCGTGACGGGAATATCCTCCCCGACCGCAGCCAAGGGTGGGCGCCCCTCTCGTACTCTACTTGGCATGCAGGTCGTCTCAGTATTTTTTTTGTCTTTATTTTTTCCCCCTTTTTTTCCTTTCAGACTTTTCTCTCCAGTGGAATCAACAGCTGTGATAGATGTGTGAATAAGGTTTTCGAATGTGTTAATAGTTTCAAGGGGTGGCTGATAAGGTTTTGTGCTTTTTTATTTGCTCTCTTTTATTGTTTCTTCATATATTGTTTTCCTGTGTGTGGATTTTATGTCAGAAATAATTGAGTCAGTGGTTTGCTGCCTTCGAATTTTGACGTGGTTGATAGTTTTAATACAATAGCTAACGCCGGGGACTGTGGTCATGGTGTTATTAAGCGCACTGTACATATGAGTTCAAAGATAAGGGCGCTCAGCTTAGGTGACGGATGGGGGGGTGAAAGGGGGGGGGAGGGGGGGTTAGTTTGGGAGGGGATGAGAGAGGGAAGGGGAGACAGAGAGCAACCTGGAGGCCATACGTTATTTTCCATACAATGAGGCGAAGGATTGTTGGTTTCCTTTGTTCGTGTGTGTAGATTCCCCCCCCCCTCATCCGTCCCCGCATGGAATTTCGCTGCGGAAAACTTTTAGGAGGAGGCTGTGTTGGCGAAGACATTTTTGGGGGCCGGAGGCTAATTTGGTATTCCAAGAAAACATTTTTTCTTCTCTCTTCGTAAAATTTGGTTGAAAAGTTGTAACAAAATTGTGTTATGTCAGCTTTTAAGCCTAATATAATTTGTGATGCTTGGCGAAACCATGTTTTTTACTTTTATTTTTATGGGCAAAACTTACTGCAGAATCAAGACAAAGGATGTTGCCAGCAGCATTCAGTAATTAACTCCAAACAATTGAAAATTGCCTATATTCACGTGGGATCTCCCGCTGAGGCGAACAAAAGAAACAATAAAGATAAAAATGTCGAAGACTCTCACCTCCGAAGGTTAGTGTCAGTGGCGGGAACGAAAATCCATTTCTTATCCATACACATTGTGTCACAAACAAATATGCAAAGAAATACATCAAGAAACATAGATGGAGCAACATCTATATTTGAAATGTTCGTCCGCCACTCACCACGTCCAACCAATTTGTGCGGAATCAATGTTTGAGTACACATTGAAAGGGAACCTCATGAATAAATCCATATTTGTCATGTATAGATCGTTCATGCATATGATGCACATATATGAACCCCTCTTTGTTTTCTTTTCAGGTGAGTGTCCGCTTGTCCATTACCTGTCACGTAGAACTGACCGAGAGTGGATCAGAAACAACAAAAAGTCATGGTATGTATGTTCCCATTATTATGCTTCCGGTCATGACTGCGTACATTTGATGTTTGATAATTACCTTTTAAGTTTCCCGTATTATTATTATTATTATTGTTGTTATTATTATTATTATTATTATTATTATTATTATTATTATTATTATTATTATTATTATTATTATTATTATTATTATTATTATATTATTATTATTATTATTATTGTTATTGTTATTATTATTGTCATTATCCTTACAATTGTTTTGTGTAACAATGCCAGTTTTCGGTATTCTATGTATGATTAGGGTTTCTCTTATTGATGAATGTATTTCAAAACTTCTTTTAAAATATGTATGTAATTCAGCAATCTTATTTTAAATGTGTTTTTCAAAATATAAAAATATCGATAAAATATAATTTTACAATACTTACACCAACACCTGATTACGTTTTCTTTGGAAGTATATATAAGAGAAAACGAACTTTTTGCGTTGGGTAACATTTTTATTTTATTTTTTATTTTTTTGCTTGTCCTCCTGGCTGTGTTTTTGTTTTATTTACTAATGGATTAAACTACGAAGAAATGAAAATGAAATTATTAATATGTTTTGTTTATCCCTTGCCCTTTTTGTATTCGCTATATTCCAGTAACTAAAGTACCAATATGACATGACCTTTTATAACAATCAAAAATATTTACAAGAAAGGCCGAGTTTTTATTTCGGTTTAGGGACTATATTTCATCATAGTATAAACATTCAAACAATACAAAGTGTGTGTGTTAAAGTGCATTTCTGATATAATACAATGTAAAATTAAAATGTATTTTGCAGAAACCTCATCGACGGAAGCTCCTTTTTCCAGGAATTAATTCTGAATGCACACGTTATACTTTACTTATTTTATCACGCGTTGTTTATACATAGAAATGTTTAGAACTGCATCACAAGAAATAAGAAATGTTTCTCTTACAAAATGGGCACGAGGATGATTCCCAACCAAAAAAAGAAGGCTGTAATTCATAGCTCCTGTATATCCTCTTTCATTACGCAAGTTTCTATTACAGAATTCCAGAATAAATCCTTTTCTCAGTCTCCTGTTGCTTTGATTATATCCCCCTCCTCCCCCGCCGGCATTTAAAGAAGGAATTAGGAGTCTGCAGGAGAGGGATGGCCGTTGGGGTTAGGCCCTGTGGGATAGCGATCCGCCTTAACGAGATAATGGACTGGAACATTATAAACTGAAGACCAACATTTTCTTCCTGATTTTTGAATATAGAAAAAAGATTAAAGTCCATAGACAAACACGAAGTTTAAAAGCAAACATAATGAGACTAAAAAAGGATGATTGTTTTCATATAAAAAACGCGATATCGATGTCAGGGCAATGTGTAGAGACCGTGTTGTACAGAAAAGAAAACTTTATTCATTGTTGCACGAATTTCATTGCCTGTTGTCAGTCATAAATGAATGCAGTGAAGCAGAGAAGTTAGGCGTGTATAATGTCAGTCATAAAAGACAACATAAGCGGGAAATTGAAGAGCTCTGCCGAGTTGAAATAATCGACGTGTATACACCCCCAGGCAATGGAGTTTAGACATAAATCATGCATCGGCAATTCTTGTTTTTAAGCGTTATAATACAGAAGTGGGTAAATATGTTTACTCTTGCGAATACGAAGAGCAAATTAGTGTTCTTATGATATTTTTGTTTATAAAAAATATCGCCAGTTTCAACATCTTTGTACTCTTACAAACAAATTGTTTAACTAGTTAGGATGATATTTGATAACATGAATTATTGTTTAACAAGGGATACATTTATGTATGTGTTTTTAATGGTTTCAGAATGCCATACGTATTCTTGGTTATTCCAATTTCAACAAGTGGATATGTCTTGAATGGAGAAGAAGCATCCAACGTAATTTATTATTTTTGTTGTTATACGGCAAGCCATAATAGATATCATGATTTTATTGTTTAATTCATTATAAAGAATATGAAACGCTAAGACTAGCGCAGTAGAAAATCAAATTTAAAAGCTAAAGGGAAAAACACATGGAAAGTTTTAACGCTTTGAAAGCATTTACATATGAGATATTAAAGTTCAGAAGCACAAACATCCGATGGCAGGAGGAGCAAAACTTTCGTAGCTACAGTTTGCATGTGTGTGTGTGTGTGTGTGTGTGTGTGTGTGTGTGTGTGTGTGTGTGTGTGTGTGTGTGTGTGTGTGTGTGTGTGTGTGTGTGTGTGTGTGTGTGTGTGTATAGCATATACATAAGTCTATTTCTGTTACCAGTGGACCACGTGGCTGTTTACCACGTGGTCCAAGTCCCAAATAGGAACCATTCACTCAGCGAGGGCGTAGATGACGATGTTATCTGATCTCGCTTGACCCGTCAGTTCGTGACCAGCACCCAACGTGGTAAGGTCGGCCTAGCCCTCACCCTCCGGGCAGGCTGACCTGACACGTGAGCCGCGTTACCCCCCAGACATCGTCTCGTGTGTTCCCATACTGTGTGTCAACTCTTATTAATAAAGAGTCACGCCGTTAACAAGTATAACTACCCTCTGTTCACCATTGTACTAAGGATCATAGCCTTTTACAGTGTGTGTGTGTGGATATATGCAGCCGTGCGACGCCTTAATTTCTGCCAAGTCGATCAGAATGTCGAATGCAAATATGAGTTGTCGATCCCGGGTGCCATATGCAAATACAACTAGTTGCTTCATGCGAACAGCCGGCATCGGAGTCCGATTGAGAGATAAACACCACTCGCAAACACTGTCGATGCCTTCAGCAATCATATGTAAATACACGACGCGATGTCATACAATTTAACTTGGCTAAAGGTAAGCACATCTGACTTAGGTATTGTCTCCGTCCTTAACTCATATTATATCGCAGGTACTAGTGTTGCGACCTATTGCATTGATTGTGCTGTGTGTTTATGGAAAGAGGTAGACATGGGCTAGTGCATAATTACATCTACATAATAATACTTGTTCATGGTCATATTCATAGGTAAACACACACACACACACACACACACACACACACACACACACACACACACACACACACACACACACACACACACACACACACACACACACACACACACACACAGTATGTATACTAACACTATGTGCGTGTAAGTATACATACTGACATACATAATTTCGTACTTGCATACATACGTAGAATATGAGCGACACGAGAGGTTGGGGTCACCGCTGTCACCAGATGTAAGCGAGGGACCACCGCAAGCCACCAGATGTGAGCGAGACGTGAGATGGTCTTGGGCGGGTCAATGAAAGGGGTCTTAGCTTGCTGGTTTATTGTTGAAGATAGATATGAGACCCCCGTGTCCCCGGGTGGAGGACGAGCTGATGGAGCTGGACCCTGTGTGTCTTGGCCTGTCTGCCGTGTTTCTCCCTCTGTCTTACGAACGTGTCCTTTTATGGGGCGGTTCCCTTCGGATGTTTACTCCCATGCAAAAAGAGAAAGCCGGGCTGCATCTGCGCCCGCCCAAGGAGAAGGACAGCTGCCTGGACAGAGGTGTGAAGTATACCATCCGGTCTTGCTACGTATTGTTGACATCGCTCGGCACATACTGAAATGCATGCATACATACGTGTGTACGTATGTATACTCGTGCATATATATGTATATATATATATATATATATATATATATATATATATATATATATATATGTGTGTGTGTGTGTGTGGTTGGTGTGTGTGTGTGCGTTGTGTGTGTGTGTGTGTGTGTGGTGGGTGTGGTGGGTGTCGTGTGTGTGCATATATATATATATATGTGTGTGTGTGTGTGTGTGTGTGTGTGTGTGTGTGTGTGTGTGTGTGTGTGTGTGTGTGTGTGTGTGTGTGTGTGTGTGGTGAGAGAGAGAGAGAGAGAGAGAGAGAGAGAGAGAGAGAGAGAGAGAGAGAGAGAGAGAGAGAGAGAGAGAGAGAGAGAGAGAGTTTGTATTAGAATACACTATGGAGAGAGATGCACATAGTTCAAAGAATGGGAAAGCGCTGTTATCGTTTGCTCAAAGAAAGTAGAAATCTCTGGTTCATGCAATAAACGACCTCTTGCTCAACCATTGAAGCAAAGTTGGTCTTGCGGTTTATTGTTGACTGAGGGCTTTTATCTCTTTACAGACAGATGATATCTTTCCTGTGCATCATTCGGATAGTTTCACATTTTGATATTTCCCTGTTTTTTTTAGAAATTGTAGAATTATTATCGAGTGTATGTGTGATCGTTAATGTTAACCGTTTGTGGCTGGTATATCCGTTTCATGTGCGAAAAAAATATATTTATTTTGCATTTAGATGATAAGTTTTTAACTAATATGCTTCTAGAATCCAGTTCGGAATAAACTATTTAAAGATAAATATCACTTTGCGTTCATATTTT
>NC_051389.1:54189204-54196704 GCF_015228065.2 Penaeus monodon | reverse complement strand
AGGGGCCGAGTGTTGCTACTTACGAACGCGTTACTCCGCCCGCGTAGGTGACTGTGTGTAGGGACGCCCGCGGGAAGAGCATGATTGCGTCATCTGGATAACGCCAGCTGATCGAAGTCGGCGCATTCCACGGAGAAATCCACAGCCTGAGCAACTCTATATGCGCGTTTATTGGGTGTGGGTGGGTGTCTGCTCCGCTTGTGTAATTAATTTTCTCTTTAGTAGGAAAGTGGAAAGAGAAGATTAGGTGCAGAAACGCACAACGAATGAAGGGAAAGGTAGGAGTAGGACTGAGGATCAGAAATTGATCACACACACCCAATTTCACCTGCGATTCGCACACCGAGTCAGTATATGATTGACATCTGTCATAAATCTATTGTTGTCTGTCGAACTGTCAAAGCTTCCATTCTCTCGTCATAAACTGTCAGCTTTGGTCAAGCATGACTCGTTTGTGGCTCACTGTGTACTACTGATCATGAAGGTCAACACGCACGCACGTACACGGCCAAGGCGGACCGCGCTTGCGTCCTTACGACACAGGCTCAGGAATGCTACGTATGCCTTGTCTCCCACTGATCCAAGACCCGATTTGGCTTTTATGCATTGTGTTGTAATTGTTCACGTATTTCTTTATCTGTTCACTTTATTATTGTTACGATTACTTTGCGACTATTACCAATGTTGTCCTTGTCGCTGTTATTTCGGTGTTTACTATTATTGTAATTCCTAACAACGGCTGCCTCAACAAAAATTATGAGGAAATGTTTGCTGTTACCAAGTCTTAGAGAAACATTTTAACACAAAAAAAGTGTAAGGAATACAAAGTCAGAAGGGGACGCTAGCGATTCAGAAAACGAAAAAAGTCAAAAGTACGTAATTCGATTTAGCATTTCTCATTTTTGTCGAAAGGCAAAGTCGAAGAAGCCCGTGTTGGAAGGTCCCCGGACACGTCAGTGTGCGGCTGGTCTGAGGTAAATATTTTCTTTTCTTTGGTAGAAAAGGCAAGATTTTTTGCGCTCTTTTTGAATTCTGAAGAAGAGGATGGCAAGTTTTCATCTTCAAAAGAAATCGAGTATTTTTAGAGTGCCGGGCTGCCCAGATGTTCCCGCCCAAATATTTTGGTGTTTCTTTCTCTGACTGTTTTATTAAATTATGTACACATCCACACTCGAGCACACATACAAAGCCGTCAAAGAAAGACAAAACAAAATGAACAAAGATACACATTCGAATACACGAGCATGCTTACACGTACCCCCCAGACACACACACACACACACACACACACACACACACACACACACACACACACACACACACACACACACACACACACACACACACACACACACACACACAGATCCATCAAAAGACAATGAGCGACACTCGTTATATTAGCACTTGCGTAAGATTTAATCCCGCATATTTTTATAAACGCGTGTACGTGAGTGTAAGTACACAAGTCTATAAGTACGTGCTAGCTGGGAGTTTCTCGCTTCCTTTTAAATCACAGAACTATCACAGCAGGGTAGATTTCTGGGAATATCTTCGCGTGTATATTATTACAGGCGTGAGTGATCGTACAAGGGCCGCGGACCCACGTTTTTCCCTCATCTTTCCGGGTTTCTGTCTGGTCAGGAAGGTAACTGACGTTCAGGTGACCGTTGTGGACAGTACGGTTGAACGAAGTATTTTTTTGGTGTGAATTGAGTAACTCTTTAACGATATAAGGTTAGATTTTCCTAGGAGTTTTTTATAAGTCACAAATTGGGAACGACTTGAGAACTACTGGAAGTGATATTTTCGTTGATGTTGAATAATGAATTTTTATGCTATACAGTAGGTGATTTTAGAGTTATTTTCATAACTAGGAACTCTCACGGAACCACTCAAAGCACACAAATGGAAATAAAAAGTATCTCTCGTGATATGCCATAAAAAATTGAACTACAGTAAAAGAAGATCAGTCCGCCCACTTTGGTCTATGGGAATCCGTATCCTTATCGCTCGTCACTTTTTAGTTATATGGAGGTGGGGGGTCATCGCCATAGTCCATCCTTCTCCCCTATCCTTTCCTTCCTGTCACTCCCACTCCATTCTCTTTGCTCCTCCTACTTATGTTTTTCTTCTACTCGCTTCTTTTCTTCCTTTTCCTCCTCCCCCTACGCCTCCCTCCTTTCCCCTAATCCCATCCCCCCTTCTCCTCCCCATTCCTCTTACTCCCCCCCCCCCCGCCATTCTTCCCACTCCTCTCCTTCTCCCTAATTCTCTCCACATTTCCCCCACACCTTCTAACCTTACCCATTCTTCCCACTCATCCTGCGCCCTTCCTCTCATCCTCCCCCTCCTCCTCTCTCTACCATTATCCCCCTCCTCCTTCCTTTATGCGTTTCATAACCCACGGATAATAAATATGTGAATCCGCCGCCCAACTTTCGTTTTCGTGCGCACTCACTTTCGACGGCCGCGACGCGCCTTCCTGGGTGAGGGATCAGCTTTCGGACCGACGAAGGTGGGAGTGGACTAGGGCGGGGGGAGGGGAGGTCGGAGATAACTGTTGCGTTCTATGTTTGTGGAAGCAACATGCCCAAGCGACATGGCGAGACGTTAAGGGAAGGGAGGAATATATCCAAGAGGCATCCTATGATAGGGGAGGAAAGTGCCCGAGGCGACCACGTCCCTCCGGCACTCCTGGCACTTCTTAGAGACGGAAGGCACTTTTTGTTTATCCTCGAGACTTGTGACTCCGGGGATAATCCCGCGTAATTAACTCAAGTGGAGGATCCTCTGGATCACAAATGCGCGCGCGCGCGCACACACACGCACGCACGCACGCACGCACAACACACACACACACACACACACACACACACACACACACACACACACACACACACACACACACACACACCACACACACACACACACACACACACACACACACACACACTGTTCTTTGCGCGTTCTAAAAAAAATCTTTCCTTCGAAATTAGAGCATTTATAATTCGAGATCAGTCTCCCCATTGCCAGAGCGTCGCCAGCGCACGGACGCAGGCATACAAGGAGGTATGCTTGAAAAGCTTCCGGAACTGTTCTCGGCATCAGCTTCCGTGGCACTGAAGTGTCCGGAACTATCTCTCTGCATAGGCATACACTCTTTATTACTTCATTTTGGGTTTTGTTGTTTGTTAATTGTGATATTAGCATTGCGGTTATGGTCTTGGGTTATGTGTTGATCTTGTTTTGGTTCTTGCAGCTGCAGTTATGATTATAAAGGTGTGTATTTGTCTGCGCGCGCAGCATCTGTGTGCACACGTGGTCTGTTATATTTCTTCTTTATCAATCTACACACATATACATACATACACACAAACACATACAAACACATGTGTTGGTAAATATGTATATGTACATATATATACATATATATATGTATATGTGTATATATGTATATATACATGTAGACATATGTATGTAATGTATAAGTGTAATATATATATATATATATATATATATATATATATATATATATATATATATATATATATATATTCTCTCTCCTCTCTCTCTCTCTCTCTCTCTCTCTCTCTCTCTCTCTTATATAATATATATATATATATATATATATATATATATATATATATATATATATGTGTGTGTGTGTGTGTGTGTGTGTGTGTGTGTGTGTGTGTGTGTGTGTGTGTGTGTGGTGTGTGTGTGTGTGTGTGTGTGTGTATATCACACACACACACAAATCGCACACACACACAAATCGCACACACACACAAATCACACACACACAAATCACACACTCACACAAATCACACACTCACACACTCACACACACACACACACACACACACACACACACACACACACACACACACACACACACACAGTGTTAATAAAAACGTTGACCCGAATTAAAGGTATTTATCACTTTTAAACTGAACAAAAGAAATTCGAGAGCAGATTTCTGGAAACTGAACTGTAAGAATTAACGTTTGATGCATTTTGCTCCATCTGACAAAGAGTGATGGCCAGTTTGTTTAATTATATATATTTGTTGAGTCGATTCGTCGTCACTGTTAAAGACAGCTGGAGGATTTGCTTGCAGGAGGTTTCTCTCGAGTGTTGTGAGGCTGGAGTTTTCTTTGTGGATAGAGACGGATTCTTAGATATTTCTAAGACTTTCCTTCATGTGATCCGCTATCTAGGCCAGTTCTAGAAAGATTCTGAGTTGGATTGAAGTTTTGCTAGCCGGTGCAATTGGCGGTCTTTGAAGTTTTTGCAGACAAAATTGGTTGCGTCAAACACTAATGAATTGCTATTGTAGTGTGATAAAAAGGGATTTTCTCACTGAATTCCCGCGTGGACTTTCTCTCGCGGCATGTTTGTTCAGCGTCCACTGTGATTCAGATGTGTCTTTATGCGGGTGTTTACCTTCCTTCCACCGAGGCAGTCACGGGCCCCCAGCGCGCACCCCTTTCACTTCGGGCATATGGAACGGAGATGATAAATGATAGGAAGGCTGCGGCAGTGGCAACAAATGATGCAGTTGCTCGTCGTTGACGTTTGTCGTGGCGACGGCGGTAAAAGTGGCGATCGTCAACAGCGCTGTTTACTCCCACTGGCCGAACTCGCGGCGATATTTTTGGACTTGCAGTCACGCCGGCCGTTCCTCTCCAATGCCCATCCAGGTTGTCGGGTGGGAGAGTGGGTAGGGAGGTTAGGCTGGTTAGGGAGGGCAGAGGGAGTTAAGGGTGGAAAGGGGGGTGGATAGGAATAGGGCAGAGGAAAGCTGGAGGGAGAGAGAATTGGTAGTGGAAGCGGGATTGAAGTTGTATAGGGAAGTAGAGAGACTGGTTCTCGGTTTGTTTTGACGGCGGTGGAAAGCGTGAACGTTGAAGGTTGAAGGCTCCTCTACGGGTTATTTGCATGCGCGCTGAAATATTAGTTACTTCAGGGACTTTCGCTGTAATTGCTTTTGGGCAGAGTATGCAATGCGTATTTGTCGAGCAGTGAGCGCGTTTACTAATAAACGATGTTTTATTACTCTCGACGAAAGGGATGGCAACAATCTCTTTTATTGTACATTGTCAACACATTTTTTGACATATACAACAGTTGCAGCGAATAACAGCTTTCTACTAATAGTAGTGATAATTAGTAATGTCATCGGCGTGTCTCACTTACCTTGCTCTCTCTGCTTCAAAGATTGTTCCAAGAGAGAAAGAGTTTATATACTGCAGGTTCGATGACAGTTGTAATCGTGAAGATGTATGTTGATGTATGTGTGGGTGGATGGGGTTGGGGGGAGAGGTACAACATTATGAAGTATGTGCTGTGAGTGGGTGAATATTGGAGATAGAATTGATTCTGTAAATATTAGTTTGTAGTATGGCGGAGCGAAAAGGAAGAAATGGGGTGGGACTAGGTAAAGGTAAAAAGGAAACGTAGATTATGAAGTGATGGAGGTGTGACTACGAAGAGGAATGGGGACGAAGTACAGTACCATTGAGGGAAGTCAGGTGGGTGGTGGGGGGGGAGATAAAGGCGATTAGGGTAGATAAAGAAATATACGAGCGAGTTAGTGACAGTTGGGGGGGGAAAAAAGATGTCTGAGGATACGTGATGACAAGGTGGCGGTTTGTAATGTGAGAACCATCTGTAGCCATTACACTAGGCCAGCTGTGAAGGTGCGTTTGCCTTTGTTTTATAAGCTTGTGTTCCGTCAACCATAGAAGAGAGTGGACAGGCGCAAGACAGGTTGCGGTCTGTTTTAACAAGCAATAATGCGTTAATGTGCAATTTACTCTCTTTCCGCTCGAGGGCCGCAAGAAACAATGGAATTATAATTTTGAGAAAGAGTATGTCGAAATGAACCACAGCTGAAACAGCTTGATTGTTCGAATTGTATTATAATTTGCTTGTATAACTGCGCGCTGGAAAAATCATAATAGTAGCACGGGCGTTTTTTATTTTCTATACCTGTATGTGTCTACGTGCGTGCGTACGTGCTTGCGTGTGTGTGTGTGTGTGTGCGTGTGCGTGTGCGTGTGTGTGTGTGCGTGCGTGCGTGTGTGTGTGTGTGTGTGTGTGTGTGTGCGTGCGTGCGTGCGTGGTGTGTGTGTGTGCGTGTGTGTGTGCGTTTGTGTGTGTGTGTGTGTGTCTGTGTGTCTCTCTCTCTCTCTCTCTCTCTCTCTCTCTCTCTCTCTCTCTCTCTCTCTCTCTCTCTCTCTCTCTCTCTCTCTCTCTCTCTCTCTCTCACTCTATCTATCTATCTCTTTTCTTTATTTATTTATATTTCTTTTGCCTATCCTCCCTTCATATCATCGATCTTACCTCCCCGCCCTTTCTTCCTCTCCCTCTCCCTCTCCATTTCCTTTGCATCTGTTTCTTCTTCTTCTTGTGGAGGGGGGTGGGCAGAGGTATATATATATATATATATATATATATATATATATATATATATATATATATATATATATATATATATATATATATATATATATATATATATATATATATATATATATATATATATATATGTATATATGCATGTATGTATGTATGTAAGTATATATCACACCTGAAAGTTATATGTTCCACAAGTCAGCAGCGGCGGGCGGCGGGAAATCATTGGCGGCGGCCTACGGGTCATCAGTGATCGTTGCGGGTGTTATGTAACAGCTGATCATCCCCGTCATGCGTTATTCCTTACCGCCATTGCGTCGTTCCCGCACGAGTTGACGTTCGGAGAGAAATGATTCCTGAGGCAAGTTCACAAAGCAAGATTTTCATGGGAGGTTCACCAGTGCTTGGGACAGTAGCCGAGGTGACGGGGTAAGTCTCCTGCCGGTGCTCGCGTGAGGGAATAAATGGGGTTTGAAGATCGAGTCGTGTTAAGAGTTAATTGTAAGGAATTAAAGTTAAATGAGATAAATGTAGCCAGGTAAGATAAGATGAATGGACCTGCAAACAAAGATAAAGCTTAAAGCAAGAATCATGGTGTCGAAGGCGTGACAACTATACAACCATAGCCGGGGAAAGGCCAATTTTCATCCGACGCGCGGAAATCATTAATAATCCTGATGAATAAAAACGTAATCATTGATCAACGTTGAGGGCGACAGGTCTCA
Source organism: Penaeus monodon (assembly GCF_015228065.2). Taxonomy (NCBI): domain Eukaryota; kingdom Metazoa; phylum Arthropoda; class Malacostraca; order Decapoda; family Penaeidae; genus Penaeus; species Penaeus monodon. Next base: position 54,189,559 of record NC_051389.1, on the reverse strand, counting down.
TGGCAGCCCCGGTGCACGAAGAGACATGATAACTAGATTTTTCTCCTAATTGGCAATATCATGCGCTTGACAACAGACCGACCCTTGGGATACGCCGTATTTCGCCCGGCGCAGCGGAGGGAAAAGCCCCGGCAAGAGTTTGCTGTTACTCGTTGAGTTTCACTTTCTGTTAGAATTCCGCTGCGCAGTCCAGCTGTATGATGATGTGTAGCCGTGAAACATTTCCTCATTTAGCTGTACCTTTGTGCAACTCGTGACTGATTGGGACAGGTGGTTGCTAAATGCCACTTTCTTTTTTCTATAGATAGCGGGCGAAACTTTTTATTGCTATTGTTAGTTTGATAAAAGTATCCAT
>NC_051389.1:54171704-54184204 GCF_015228065.2 Penaeus monodon | reverse complement strand
GAAAAAAATTTCGAAATGAAAGTTCGCCGTTCTGATGCGAAAGCCAATGAAACTGTGTGTTTTGTTCCCATTTTTGCGACAAAGTTTGTGTATGCAGCCAGAGAATTAGCATATGATTAGCAGGATCTGCGCTTGCTGGAAGGAAGACGCCTGCCAAGATACCAAGCAAATTTCAAGGCAAAGTTTTAAGTTACGCAGATTCATCGGGAGTTGTTGTGCTCACAGGCATCGTCTTTATTTGTCATCTCTGTTCATTTCGTCTGTTGTTGGATTGCATTCTCCAGTTAGTGGTGTGTGTGTGTGTGTGTGTGTGTGTGTGTGTGTGTGTGTGTGTGTGTGTTGTGTGTGTGTGTGTGTGTGTGTTTTATCAGTAGTAATCACTTCACCGCAGATACATTAAGAACGCTGGTCAGAAGTCGGACTTCAGATCGGTTTACAAAGGCAAGGCCATAAGGAAAAGTTAGTGGCCATTCAGCTACGAAACAGCTGCTCCACCCGCAGTGTCCGCTGCCCGTGTTAGGACGGAGACCTTATGTTTTGCGAAGGTTTCAGAGATATTGCTCGGAAACGTGTGCAGAGGATGTACAGAAGGATAATAGAGAAAGGGGGCAGAGAGGGAGGGGGAGAAGGAGAGAGTGTGATTGTGCTTGCCGAAACATTTTGGAGGCAGTACCTTTATATGACAAACATGTTGCAACAGGATAAAGACACGAATGCTACTGCTTGTGAAATTCATCTTTGATTACATATTGCACACAGTGCGGGATGGCACGATGGGGATGACTAGGGCGGACTCGACCAGCAAGTCCGAGTGAGAGCATGATGAGCCTGCTCTGCGAAGCGAAGCCTCTGCAGGGCAGGCGTGACGATTCCGGGGCGAGAGGTTTACGTGCGGACGTCGAGTGAGCGCCTCCCAGCCTCGCCGCCCGCCCGAGTGGAGGGGGACCTGAGCAGGGAAGGGCAGGGCACTCGGCCGGGGAGGCGCCGTCGAGCATATTCTTAGTTGTAGGCTGGTTCCGGCTGGTAAGCGGGCTGAGGCTCGGGTTGGTATGAGGGCTGGGGCTGGTACGAGGGCTGGGGCTGGTACGGCTTGGTCTCGGGGTACTGTGCCTTGCCCTCGTACTCAACCTGGGCCTGGTAGCCGTTGTAGTGGTCAGCCACGTAGGTCACCTTCTGGATACGGCCGTCGGGCAGGGCCACCACGTACGAGCCGCTCACGGCCTTCCCGTCGGAGTTCTCGTTGTGGCCGTAGCTGGCGCCGGAGTAGTCGTCCTTCACGCCGTAGTCGAAGGCGTAGGGTTTGGGCTCCTGGGGAGGAACGGCGAAAAAAGAATTGATGAAAACGATTGAGGAGTTACAGGATTTTCTCTTTCTCGTTCTTTCCTTCTCTCTTCCCCTCTCCCCCCTTCTCTCTCTCTTTCTCTTTCTCCCCCCCTCCCTCTCTCCCTCCCTCCCTCCCTCTCCCTCTCTCTCTCTATCTATCTATCTCTCTCTCTCCCTCTCTCTCTCTCTCTCTCTCTCACTCTCTCTCACTCTATTTGTTTGATAGAGTCCCATTACCTCTTTGTAAGGAGAAGGATGGCTGTTGTAGACAGGCGCGGGCTCAGGTGCGTATACGGGCGCTGGTTCTGGCACGTAAACAGGCGCCGACTCCTGCACGTAAACAGGGGGAGCCTCGTCGGGGAGGGCTCGGGGTAGCGCGCACGCAACACCCACGAGGGCGGTAAAAAGGCAGACCTAGAGGAGATGATGTTTCTGTTATTGTGAATCATCTGAATTCCGTTGCTGAAGTCGTAGAATTCGTTTATTGAAATATTAATATCTTAAAAGTCGATTATTGAAATCATATAAGCTGTGTTTGAAGTCATGTTTGGTTCACAAGGTCAGTTTTTTTTTTTTTCAAGGGTATTGTCGTTTGTTTGAGTATATTATAATGAAAGTAGCATTATCGTCTGTATGAATTGTCGAGATATTTTCTCATGATCTGATGTTTCACTGCTCGATATATTTGGTAGGCCATAATAGTATTCTGGTGTGCAATTTGACCAAATGCAGTTTACTCTAGGGGTGAGTTGTTTTATTGAGGGTGTTAAAGGCGTTTTCTGTGTATATGTTTATTGGTCACTTTCTGATGGGGAAGGATGTGGATTAAGGAAATCTTACCTTAGCAATCATGGCGACGGTTGTAAGTGGACGGATCCCCACGATGTGTTACTGAGGCAGAGCAGTTGAGGAATGATGTTTCACGAGGGGTGCGGCCTTATATACCTCCCGGAGTGACAGCTGCGGTCAGGAGGAGACACTACGTCAGGAGAATTGGGGGTGGGGGCAGAGATGGGTTTCTAAGAGGGGCGGGAGGGAAGGGGGTGGGGCATCGACGATAATGGGGGCGGGAAGGAAGGGGGTGGGGCAGGGGAGAGTTTGAAGAACAGGTGTTTTTTCTCGCCTGATGTTCCCCTCTTGTGACACACTTTCTGCCAAGGCACATTTATAGATTTTTCATTTTTTTACCTTAATCAAGCGAGCTCCAATTAGCTGGCATTCTGCAGACGGAACAGGTGCGGGGCGTTGCCTCGTCAGCACCGCAGTTTTCCCCGTTGTTTGAAGACAAAATTCCAACATTTGTTTCTTTGAAGTACAAATATACTACCAATAATATGTTGTTGATTGCATATCCCTCATAGGACGACCTATGTGAAAAGTCTTTACTCGGGTTATATGTATATATTTTTCCTTCTTATCGACACCATCGTCGCCACTCTGTCTTCCGAAACTTTCCATTTCACGTCCCATTATAGTTCCTCCACAACTATGATTACTTGAAAAATTTCGCGGAACGGAGAGAGGATGGGTGGAAGGGAGGGGACGGGAGGGGAGAGGAGGGGGAAGGGGGAGGAGCGACAGAGAGAAAAGGGAGGAAGGGTGGAAGGAAGAGGAGTCGGGAGAGGGAAGAGGAAGGAGGAGCGACAGAGAGAAAAGGGAGGAAGGGTGGAAGGAAAGGGGGTCGAGAGTGGGAAAGGGAGGGAGGAGCGACAGAGGGAAAAGGTGGTCTACCGAGCGGTACTGTAATTTACGAGGGACGTGACAAGCATGGACGATGACAACGACAACGACGATAATGATGATGGTGATGATGGTGATGAAATTAAGGTGTGTCAAAACGGTGGAAGAAAGTTCCGAGGAACGCTGTCGATGCTGGGATGAGTGGTTTGATGACATTTTTTGTACTCTGCGTGCAACGTATGTATTATGGAAGTGTTGGGTTATTAGGCGTGGTAAGGGTGTGGGTGTGGTGAGGAGAATGTGCGTTAAAGGAGGGAAGGAAAGAGAGAACTATTTTATCTCTCTCTCTCAGTTATGTGTATGTCTATACATGCGTACATATGTGTGTGTTCTTCCGCGTTTCTTAGTATGACAGTGACTTGTGTGTGCCAGAAAATGATAGATAAAATCGACACCTCCCTTCCAAGACAAAAATGCCTCAAATGATTCGCGGCTTCAATCAGAGAGGAAAGTTGGAAAGGTGGCGGTCATATGGCCTGTCGGTTTCACAACCACACTCGGCCGAACCTGATTCTTTCTTTACAGCTTCCTCGTGCCAGCGTGGGATTACCGGTCACTCTGATCGCTCGTGTTTCGGCGCTGCGCTTTCTTTAGGGGGTTTTATCCCAGCATCTCGAGTTCTCTCTTTCTTTCTCTCTCAGACTTTGTCACTGTCTCTGCCTGTCTTTCTTTCTTTCTTTCTTGCTTGCTTGCTCTTCCCTTCTTGCTTGTTCTCTCTCTCTCTCTCTTGTTCTCTCTAGCTCTCCCTCTCTCTCTTGCTCTCTCTCTCTCTCTTCTCTCTCTCTCTCTCTCTCTCTCATCACTCTCCTCTCTTCTCTCTCTCCCTCCCTCCCTCCCTCCCTCCCTCCTCCTCCCCCCTCTCCCCCCTGTCTCTTCTCCTCTCTCTCTCTCTCTCTCTCTCTCTCTCTCTCTCTCTCTCTCTCTCTCTCCTCTCTCTCTCTCTCTCTCTCTCTCTCTCTCCCTCCCTCCCTCCCTACACCCTCTCTCTCTCGTTTGATCAAACTTATTGTGTGCAAATGAGCAAAGAACAGAGAGAGAGGGGGGAGAGAAAAAAACTTTTTTACCGTATAAAACAATTAGATTTATAAAAATATAAATAAATGACAGTGAATCTTACAAACGTGTATTTTGTCTAAACTTGAATTATGCTTCGATATATGTTTTGGTGTTATCACCATCTCATTTCAAAAAAGGGATAATAAAAATATAGTGGTTGGTTCATGGAAGCGCGTATGAAGAACGAAAAGTCATCTTGTTAGCTATACTTTTCATTTTCAGATAATCGTAATTAATGTAATTGAAATCATGGTTATTGTGGAATAGTGTTAACGATATCGACGGTCTGGTACATAGTGACTTGCAAATTCGTAAAGGATCTTGGGAAGCGTTAAAAATATTACATTTATTATCATTACGAGCTATATAATAGGCGATCCAGTACCCAAAAACATATCCAAGCTTCCAAGCTCGAAAAAAAAATAACCAAACAGAAATGAATGAACTAGTAGAATAGAATGAATTTTTGAAAATGTAACTTTCTAGGTTAACCAGAAACACAGTTTTTAACCATACCTCCTCCCTTACGTATACTCATCCGTACGTGGAAGTCAGTGATGGATGAAAAGTGTCTGCGTGTGTGCGGTTGCGAACACCAGCTGGAGTGTCTGCGGTCCGGGGGCTCGGGCAGACACCCTGCCCCGCGTCGACAGACCTCCAGAGTCTGTTCTTGCTAATGGATCTGCAGTGTAATTGTTTTGATCTTGTTTTTTGTGCGATTGTTTAGTATTTTCGGGGGATCTGTTGTGATTGTGGAGGCGTACTTTTTCCGGTCGTTTCTGACTTGTCTTTGGTTAGTCTGTCGGTATTGGGACTTGTTTTAAGTCTGTTATGTGACTCTTCCGACCCCTATTTAAGGTACCTTTGTGATTGTTAGAATATTTTAGCACACTTTTCTTTGGAAAGCATTTTCCATCTAGCGACATAGAAGTATGAAGATAATACCACCACCACCACCACCATCGAGTTCATCAACACTATGGCTATCACTATTGTCATGGGCATTATCATCATCGTCGTGGTCATCATCATCATTATCATCACCATCGTAATAATCATCATCATCATCATCTCCATTATACAAATATAAAAAACTGCAGTGGGCAAAGAAACAAAATATATGACATGTTGCGGTTCATTTGGAAAGTTTCTCCATACACATATGTCTTAACCTAATGGTTTCAGAGAAAAGTGTCTTCAGTTTCTATAATGCGTTGTTAAAAAGAGGATAACCCCCCCCCCCCCCACACACACTCTCTCTCTCTCTCTCTCTCTCTCTCTCTCTCTCTCTCTCTCTGTTCCCCCCTCTCTCTCTCTCTGTTCCCCCCTCTCTCTCTCTCTGTTCCCCTCTCTCTCTCTCTCTGTTCCTCTCTCTCTCTCTCTCTCCCCCCCCCCTCTCCCTCTCCCTCTCCTCTCTCCCCCCCCCCTCTCTCTCTCTCTCTCTCTCTCTCTCTCTCTCTCTCTCTCTCTCTCTCTCTCTCTCTCTCTCTCTCTCTCTCTCTTCCTCTCCTCTCCTTCTCTCTCTCCAAAGTTAAGAAGAAATAATATCAGGACAATGGTAATATGTTTTGAGGTTATTTGATATGTTGATATAGTACTCATGAACGTTTTAATGGCTGAGAGAGAGAGACAGGCAGGCAAGCAAGCAAGCAAGCAAGCAAGCAAGCAAGCAAGCAAGCAAGCAGACAGACAGACTTTATCGCTTAAGTGAATTAAATATGGAACTCATTCCCAGAGTGAGTTTCCCCTTCCAAGGAACGGCCACCGCGCCTGATGAGAGAAGGAGTAAAGAATTTCCTAATGGCCCCAGACGATCAGCGTGTCGGATGAAAGTCATTTACCGCTGGAGAAGGAGGGCGAGGAGGGATAGAGGATGGGGAGGGCGGAGGGGGTGGACGCTGGACACCTGTCATTAAGACTCACATGGCAGACAGACGGGCCTTGAACGTCAATCGGGAGTGCTTAATCTCTTCATGAGGATCTGGGTCTCTCGCCCCATACATTTAGCCATTATACGTTGAAACTGCAGTGTTTGCATTTCTGGCTGTAACGACATCTTTAATACCCAAACGAGAGAAGTAGCCGTTCCCTCCAGTCATCCATATTGTCAAAGCAAACACTGGGGATTATGAAGATAACTCCAGTTTAAAGCAACGGAGTCTTAAGACCCCGAGTGAAGCCTTGTACAAACGCGGCAATGTGCTCGAGTGTTTTGGTTTGACGGCTGGACTGCGGCGGTGCTCTGGGGTACAGGTGGTTCGGCGAGGCGGAGAGAAATTCAACGTTGACGAGTGGGAACTGCTTCGCTCCGAACGGGTGTCGCTGCTTGTTTTAGATTTGTTTTTCCTGTTGTGTCGGATATATTCACTAGTTGCTTGCTATTGTTTTTTCCTGTTTATTCTTGTTGTTTGTGTTATAGGACATTTTCAGTAGAGTATACTTTTTTTTTTTTACATTGTAAATTATACCGGAGACTGAGTAAGAACTCAAGTCCATACATCATTTTGAAAGACCTTCAGTGATAAACTGGGAAACAAGAGATTTATGAAGTTACGCTGTGAATAAAAGCGAGACTGCATGCATGTCTTTTATAATCTTTTGAGAATAATTCCTGTATATATTATACTCTGGGTACAGAACGCTGAATTTTGCAATATAGAAATTTAGACGCACGATGACACGCCCACACGCACAGCACACACGCACTAGCACACACGCACACTAGCACACACGCACACCAGCACACACGCACACACGCACACTAGCACACACGCACACTAGCACACACGCACACTAGCACACACGCACACTAGCACACACGCACACTAGCACACACGCACACACACACACACACACACACACACACACACACACACACACACACACACACACACACACACACACACACACACACACACACATACACACACACACAGCACATGCACACGACAAAGCACACTGGCACGCACACACACACGCACACGCACACGCACATGCACACGAACACATACACGCACGCACTCATACACGCATGTATGTATGGCAGTAGAAACAAGAATAAATATCGAAGAAAAACGATTCATAAATGAAGGAAAGTGAGAGAGAGGGAGAGAATGAGAGAATTAATGTATGTAGAAGAATAAGGCAAAATGAATAGAAAAATTGGAAGAGAAGTAACGGTTAAGGTACAAAGAAGAGGAAAAGCGAATACAATAGAAAGAGATAAAGGGGACCAGGAGTCTGAACTCGAGAAAAAAGAGGAGAAACAAGAATTATTGCGACGAAGTAGAGGGAGGAAAATGGAAGGAAAGAAGAGATTAGACAAGGAGGGAGAGATCGAGAAGGCAGGCCAGAGGGAGGAAGAGAGAATGGGAAGGAGGTAGAAAGAGACGGAGAGAGGAAAAGAGAGAGAGAGAGATATACATAGGGAGGGAAAGAGATGGAGAACGAGAGAGAAAGGGAGGGGGGTACAAGAGAGAGAGAGAGAGAGAGAGAGAGAGAGAGAGAGAGAGAGAGAGAGAGAGAGAGAGAGAGAGAGAGAGAGAGAGAGAGAGAGAGAGAGAGAGAGAGAAGCGGAAACGAAAAAAAAATACAGACAGAAATTGAACATATTATATAAGAGTCCACCAATCGAGACACATACGAAATAATCAGCCATATAGCAAAGACTAGTCACCAGTCGCACAGTTCAAACGGCGACGACTCGACAAGAACCCGAACGGTGTCGTGACGCCGGGAAATTTTACGGCGCCATTAACTCACTCACTTCCCCCTCCTCCTCCCCCTCACCCCCCGTTAAACACACCGCTCACGCACTCACGCACTCCTCCTCGCCGCCGCTCTCTCACTGATGTAAGTCGTCTGCGGCCTGGGAATTTAGATGTTACGACTTATAATTAAGGACGAAACAAAGTATTACGTGGTCTTTTCTTTGGTCGTCGGTTTTTACACCTTTTTATTGGGAGGAAGGGAGAGGGGGAGAGAGGGAGGGTAGGTGGGTGGATGGGTGGGTGTTTGGGCTGAGGGAAGGATGGAAGGAAGGAATGGGGGAGGGGACGGGCCATTTAAACGTTTTTACAAACGTTTGATGTGAGATTACGTTGAAAGAGTTTGCAATGGCTTTCCTCTCAGGTTTGCGGAGTGATTTCGGTGCCAGATGGTGGTAACTGGGAAAGGATCCATATTCAAGTTGGATAGGATTTAATTTTGGTTTTATGGTAGGGTATTCCTCTCCAGAAGTTATTTAATGGCTCTCGAAGGAATAAAGGCATTTTAAGGTTATAGTCTTGGCCCAAGAATTATGATCTCATAGGTTTCGCGGACTTTGTGGATTTGCTTTAATTCGAAACCACGCAACGACACCCAACGCACGACACACACAGCACACACACACAAAGCACACAAGACACACACACACACACAAAGCACACACAACACAGCACACAAGCACCACAAAAACACACACACCACACACACACACAACACCACACCACACACACAACACACACCACACACCACCAACACACAACACACACACAAACACACACACAACACACACACACCAAACACACACACACACCACACAACACACCACACACACACACACACACACACACACCAACACACACACACAACACCACAAACACACACACACTCACACACCCACACCACACACCACCACACACAGCACACACCACCACACACCCCACCCCACACCACACACACCACCACACAACTAAATCTGCGCTCTCTCCTCTCTCTCTCTCTCTCTCTCTCTCTCTCTCTCTCTCTCTCTCTCTCTCCTCTCTCTCTCTCTCTCTCTCTCTCTCTCTCTCTCTCTCTCTCTCTCTCTCTCTCTCTCTCTCTCTCTCTCTCTCTCTCTCTCCAGTTAGGTAGAAGGGGCAGCCATTTCCCAGAAATGTCATGACCAGTGTGAGTTTTTCACACTCCTCTCCTCCTGTTTCCTCACTAGCCCCCGATCACCCATCCCGCCCGAGCCATCTGCCGGCCAGCCCTTCGCTCGGGCTCCAACACTCACAATCTCCGCGATAGTGGTTGTATTTTTGCTACTTAGGCTCCATTATGCCAGCTGATGCACAAGGGGTTAACGGCGGACCGGCGGCCGTTTCCGATGAATATGTGGTGGACGCCGCCTCTGGTGCTCGCCGGGCCCCATTCGGGAGAGACATAGGGAGGGCAGCGCGGCACTATTGCTGTCTTTTAGGGCTGCACGTGCGGGCAGGGAGGCCATTGGGGCTGGCATTCTTTTCACCGCCACGAGGGGGAAAGCCGGGCCCGGCGAGAACTACGGCCGAAGGGCTTGAGCGGCTGAGCGGTGGGACGGGGAAAGGGGGGTGGTAAGCCACGGTAAAGATGGCGGGCTTTATTGCAGGGCCGCTCTGGTTACACCTCGTATTGTTAAAGTGTAAGTAGGGTAGTCTGCGATAATCCTCTCTGAGAATGGGGCCGTGTTTTGTTTCCGTTTACTCCATGGAAAAAATGGAAGGCACTTAGTTTAGTTTATTTTTTTTCTAAGAATATCCTTAAGGGTGCCTTTAAGTGCTCTATATAGGCTGTATGTGTATATTACATATATTTCGTTGTCCATTTGTATTTATGTATTTGCATAAATGTTATATGTACTGGATATATGTATGTGTGTGTGTGTGTGTGTGTGTGTGTGTGTGTGTGTGTGTGTGTGTGTGTGTGTGTGTGTGTGTGTGTGTGTGTGTGTGTGTACACATACATACACACGTATATATACTGTATATAATATATATGTGTGTATGCGTGTAAGTATATATATATATATATATATATATATATATAATATATATATATATATATATATATATATATGTATACTCACACACACACACACACACACACACACACACACACACACACACACACACACACACACACACACACACACACACACACACACACACACACACACACACACTCATACATACATACATACATACATACATATTATGTATATATGTATGCGTACGTACAGACATACATACACATGTACATATGTATGTGTGTGTGTGTATATATATATGTATATATATATATATATATATATATATATATAGATATAGATATATATATAATTTCCATAGCATTTGTCCTTTTAACATTTTTGCTTCGTCAGAATTGGCCGACATGGAATTTATGGTCCGGGATGGTGCTGCTTTTTTATGTAATATTTGAAACGTTTTGTTTAGCTTTAAAAGGTCATTCTCTTGTTCTCTTTAATGCATTCATTCGGTTGTATTTGTTACTCCTTTCATTTATCTTCCCTCTTTTATTTTGCTACATTTCCATCTACATTTATTATATCGTGTATCTCGTTTCCGTATATATTGATTCGGTGATATCCTCGAAAAAAATATTTACAACTTTATTCATTTGTTGTAATGTAAATGAAATACACTTACATGTAAGTTATTTACTGAGTATTATTAATGAGCACCAGCTGTTGAGTCTGGCGTGGCGCCCCTTGGCAGAAGCTGTCCATTCACATCCGTATTTTTTGCTGCCCATGCTTGGTCATGCAGGGGAAAGTTAGAAAGGGAAAAGAGAGGAACCTGAAAGAAAGGAGTAGACAGAAGGTGGAGGCGGTAATGGGGAGGTGTAGGAAGAGGTCGAGGTAGAAGTAGAGGCGGAAGATGATGACGAGGAAGGAGGATGAATAAAAAGAGGAAATGGGGAAAGAGTAGGAAGATAATAGGGAGAGAAAGTGACAAAAACAATATTAAGAGGAGGAGGAAAAGGGTGACGATGACGTCCACGATGACGAGGAAGAGGATTCAAACGCGTACAAGAAGCGTATTATGATAATAATGATAATGCCAACAACGATGACAATAAAAAAGATAAAAAACTGAAAGATACATTTTACTGGAAACTTTCCAGCCAGTTTTTGCCCCTCACGCCTTTTTATACGATGATTGTATGTTTTCATGAAGTTCTGGGCATTGAAGACTCAGAATGCAGTAGGAAGTTAGACATCAAAATCTTGGGTTTACTTTCATTAGATTGTGTTTTAATTGTAATGATTTTATCATTGTAACTGTCGTAATTGTCCAATTTAAACATTTTTTTAAAAACTTGATTATTGCCGGTCATCGGTCTCTCTTGGACGATATCCACACATTCTTTACGCATCATAACATTTACCTAAATTAAGTGTTAAGTTTCAGAAGCAGTAAGTATCGGGAATATACTCTGTCCAGGGTTTTTATTTTTAGGCTTTAAGCGCTTGAAATCACAAGCTGTATTGGAAGGACTGTAGCTGAGGTCGACATTCCGAATATATTTTACCTGAATCGAGACTGCAAGCTGTGACTATTAGCTGTCATTATTTTTACCTTAAGCTACATGACGAGATTCTTCTATGACTTGCACTTTTGGAAGCAAGGTAGTTAAGCATGTTTTATCAGGATTTGTATTCCCTCTCCTGCCTGGTAACGTATTTTATCAGAACTCATGTCATTAAGATAAGCCATATGCTGAGATGATCTCCCTCCACTAATCCACTTGCCTTTTCCTCCCACAGGTAAGTCGAGACAGCAGTGAGCGCCGCACGACTGTACTTTCACCGCAGCGACGGTCAATAACAGGAGCAGCGGTGGTGAGTCGTGCCGCAGACATCATCTTGACCGTGCAGACGGTTCTATGTCAGACGCATCTTGCTTGTCTGCGTCGTTGATCTGACTATGATATATCTCCCACAATGCTGTTTCTGTTAAACTGAGTGTGATACACCTTCCCCCAATCCTGTTTATGTTGAGCTTAATTCTAAACACGTTCCCCCAACGCTTTTTGCACTCTGTATGTGGTCGAGTGTTTGTTCTGTTTTCAACGTTTATTTAAGCTCTCCCTTGCCTGCAGTTCCTGTATAATTACATCTATAATCTGGATGATAACTGACCCTTATCATTCATTTGACTGTCGTATTTAGAAGTGAAGAGAACAAAGAAGAGGGCAATGGAGAAGGGGATGAATTGAATTAGACGATGAGAGACAGACATCTGAAGAGATGAGATTGAGGAGAGACGGAGGGAAGAGAAGGGAGAGAGGAGGAGAAGAAGAGAGAGAGAGAGAGAGAGAGAGAGAGAGGGGAGAGGAGGAGAGGAGAGAGAGGGAGAGAGAGAGAGAGGGAGAGAGAGAGAGGAGAGAGGAGAGAGAGGAGAGAGAGAGAGAGAGAGAGAGAGAGAGGGAGGAAGAGGGAGAAGGAGGAAGAGGGAGAAGGAGGAGAGGGAGAAGGAGGGAAGAGAGAGAGAGAGAGAGAGAGAGAGAGAGAGAGAGAAGGAGTAGATTAAGAAAGAGAGAAATAGATAAAGAAAGAAAAAAGAAAGTGGGAGATG
>NC_051389.1:54164204-54166704 GCF_015228065.2 Penaeus monodon | reverse complement strand
TTTAAGCGTTATGACAAGCCAGATGACTGAGCTTGTAACCAAAGGGAATATCTTGTATCTGATAATTTATTTGGTTAACCTCTCCAGAAACTTCTACCTCACGAGCAGCTAGTTCTATATACACCTTTAACAGCACTAGATCATTAAAAGATATGAATGACTTTATATAAATCGTAAAGCAGAACTGTACAAATGAATTGAAGGAGTTGAATTCCATTTTAGGTGTAATATGAATTTGTTTTACACCCATATGAGCTTAATGATTTGCTTTTGTCTTTGTTCAGATAAGTATTTAACATTGCATTTCATATAGCTTATTAGACTGATGCACATATATGTATTCGCTTTCTGTGTATTTGATCCAAGCATTTATTTTGTGTATGTGTTAAACTGCACATTTGCGTAATATGTAATAAACCACATGAACAGTGCGAATAATGAAACCACCGTGCAGTACATTAATACTGAGAGGCCTTCTCATTTAAGTAATAGTAATAATTATAATGATAGTAATATAACAGTAATGATAAAAATGATAATAGTAATAAGAATAATAATTAGAATAAAAATAAGATTAAGAGTAAACTGCGAAGGAACGAAAAAAATATGCACAACAAAACTGCCTCACCATGAACGGTACGCGGTCCATGACGAATCAGTGTCCGGGAAGGGAATGAGGCCTCGACGCTCCTGCGCTACCTTTATAGACCCACTCTCTGCACGCGCCCATCTCCCGTTACCGCCACAACCACCCTACTAAGCATCTTCCCCGCCTCCCCACTTTTTGTCTGGCGTCTCTCTTGTCCTCTCCACATCCCGTTTAGTTATTTCCCCCACTTCCTCAGTCCCCCACGTTTGTCATGGCGTTTCTGGTATCCTTCCCTTTATCTTCTACTTTTTCCCCATACGCATTCGAACTACCAGCGGAGGATCAGGAAAGGATAGGATTAGGTCTATACTTTATTTCGTCTCTGCCTCTTAACAAGGATAATTATGGTTAGTTCGGCACGATAGACTAACGAGTTGGGAGTTTGGCTCATCCTTCAGCGTTCAGGATGATGATTAGGATTGATGGTCCGGTTCCGGGAGCGCTCGAAGGATTCTTCCCCTGCTTGATGGCGATGAGGCGAGAATGAAATCCTTCTTGTCTCGCAGTTCGCTGTAATTGGTTTGGAATTATGTGTCCCTCAACGGTCGCTCTGCATAAGTGAATTTGTGCAGGTGTACAGTTGGCTGATTTACATGATTGGCTTCCTTTATCTTTGACGATTGGGAGTGATTTGGTCTTCAGGCTTGTCGTTTTTGTTCACGAGGTTTTGTTCTAGTTTCGTCTGTTTATCCCGCTGAGAATTCTTGGTTATGTTACGCTCTTCATACATCCCCAGGCAACATATGTGTGAAGCAGACTGACATTAAATGCGGGCGATATTGCGTTATCTTGGGGCTTGTTATTACATTGAATTTATATACAAGTGTACCGTTCTATTTTGCAACATTCTGTTTTGTTGCCTGTCATTTGCAATAATTGCACCGCGCAGAATATCCCCGCAACGTGCCCAGGATGCATTCTCCTAATTACCGCCACGTAGCTGTTATTGGCTTGACCCGGCACAATATACGCAAAGGCAGCGTCTGGCCGTGTACGGAACCGCCACCGCTCTGCCAAGGACTCACTCGAAGGCGCTGTGAGAGGAGGTCGGAGACGTGTGGGCATCCGTCTGGATCTCGCAGATATGGAGATGCGGATCATTCGGGCGGATTGCGATGCCCTTTGATGATGAAATATGTAGAGGGCGAGATTGTGTGTTGGGGGAAGAGGAGAAGACGGGAAGGAACGACGTCTTCTGTTTATATTTTTGTTTTAGGTTATTTTTTTCATAACTAGGACAAAAAACAACAACAATAAAAAAACAAAAACGACAAAGATAAAAGAAAACAAGATCAAAACGAAACGGTTCAGGATTTGATTAACATTGTCATACCGATGTATCATTGATGTGATTGATCGCCATCTAACGTATGGTGTCCTTTATTGTGTTGAAATAAAACAATTACCTCTCTATATGTGCCGTCGGCGTGAGAAAAGAAAGGGAAAAAATACTCTTCCTCTCTTTTTTATGACCAAGTTGCTGCACTCTTTAAGTTTTGTAATGCCAGAACTTGGAACTTTCTCCTGCTCTTTACTCATGCATTCATTTTTTGCCTGCCTTGTTATTACCCTTAATAATGAAGGAGTGTTAATGTTTCTAAAATTGCCTTTCCCTCTCCGAGGTTTGGTTATTTTAGACCTGCCATTAGAGCGCTCGAGCCCATGAATGATACAGAAGGGAAGAGTCGGAGCCTCGCGGAACCTGCTTCTATTTTTCTCGGGTTGAAAAGTAAACTGCCATTGTTTCAGCTGCGGAGGGTTCTCCGGGAGGCTTATGATGCTGCAGTTTTAATAGGTCTTTATGCATGCGTTTTAATGTGTAAATGTATATGTATATGAATATGAATATGA
>NC_051389.1:54159204-54161704 GCF_015228065.2 Penaeus monodon | reverse complement strand
ACACTAAACGTAATATTATATTCTTGCATGGTCGGTGTTATTGCTGTTATAATTATGTACATTGATGATATATACTATAGTCCTCATTTCATTAGTAGATATAATAACTCCACTACTTGTTCTCTGCAGCACTACCATATTTTTTATAATTATTATTGTTGTTAGGGACGCTATTATAAATGCCAATATTAATGATTCTATAAAATTACCGTAAAATTATTCATATCACTTTAGTGTGTATTGATAGCAAGATGGTAATTTTCAGCACTGGTACTCTTACTGTAACATAATAAGTGATTAGAACACTTAATTACTGTTTGGAAGCGGCCGTCAGGGAGAGCCACGTAGTAGGAGCCCTGCACCAGCTCGCCGTCTGAGGTTTCGTCGTGTCCGTAGTTTGCCCCAACGTAGTCGTCGACCACACCGTACTCGAACTTGTAAGGACGACCCTTCTACGGGAAAAATGAAAAGCGTTGAGGCTTAGCGAGAATCCAGACAGCTGTCATCAGGCTCCTTGTGTTCAAAGTTATCAACTAATACCGACACTTGGCCGTGAACTTTACCTGGATGTAGGTGGGATGTGGCGGGGCCCCATAGGGAGGAGGTGCATGGGGTAGGAAGGATGCCATAGCCGATGCCACGGCGACAGAGAGCAGCATTAGCGAGACCTGTTGGAGAGGACGATAGTCACTCGCTGCACGTCCTTTTCATTGTGCTGTTTCGATCATTTAGTAAGTGGTACAGTGTTTTTTTTTTTTCATTTTAATATTACATTTAGATGTACTGTTTGATTTACGATGCATAAGCGCAGGATGGCGAGATGTACTCTGCGCCTCTCACAGAGTAATGTAAACAACAACACACACGGACGAATACAACCTTAGCGAACATGGTGATCCTTATGATGGAAGTGATTGTAGACTGATGCATGGTCATTCTCCTCGGTTGCTTATATACACGTAGCTCATCACTCCCTTCTACTGGATGACTTCCGCAATGGACAGTTGGCCTCGTGGTTACCATCTCCCGGGCGCGGCGACCATGCCACCGCCGGCCGATGATGATGACACCGCGTGGTTGGGACGGTGCGGTGCAACGGCGCTCACGGGGAGGGAACAACAAACCAGGCGAACCACTCAGTTCCCCCCCCCCTCCTCCTCGTATAGTTTATTTTTAGCATTTTTTATGATCTATGATGAATGGAAATGGTTTGGTGTGGCTTGTGCACCCGACACGTATACATTTTTATGGTTATGCGTATGTTTATATGCAAGTGGGTGAGTGTGTTGTGTACCTTTTGATTTGTTTACAGTATTTTGAATCTTCTTGTTTTAACCAATTTCTGTTTCATATATTGGTGGTTATCCACACACTGCTTATGCGGACTTTCTCCAAACAGATGGGAAATAATGAAAACCCGGATAAATCACGTCATGCATAAGTGGCGATGATAATGCGCCAGTTTAAGTAACTTGTGTTGCTGTAATTTCTCAAAACTTGTAATTAGTGATGTCACAGCAATGACGTAAGTGGCAGAGGCGTGGCTCCAAGTGGCAACAATGTGGTTGAGTTATATGTGGTAGCGCTCCATAGCTACCATTCGGTGCGAGAGGAGGCCGGTAAGTAGGGAGAGGGGAAGGGGGATGCTGAAATATATATTTTTTCATGTATACATTATGTAAATTTATGAAGACCTCATACACGCTTGCATGCATATCTAAGTATATACGTACACATGGCGAAACATGTGTACATACTTATGCATACATATGTACTTACATATGTATGTATGTACATACTTTTTACATATTCACACACACGCGCGCGCGCGCGCGTGTCAGTGTTAATTACAATTGTGTTATGTCGTGTATTTCATTCAGCTTATATTCATAGCTGATTTATTTTTACCGATGGATTTCGATACTTTTGATCCTGATGAATTAGCAGTTGAAATTGTTATTGCTGCTGAAAACTTGACATTCATCAATTCATATTTGGTATTTTATTTCTTTTACACTTATGCCGTTAGAGGATAGAAGCAAACGGTTAATATTTGTTTTACTACCGTATTATATATTTATTATTTTGTTATCATTGCATTCCAGAATTATATTATGTGGATATATGGTAAAAATTATATGGAAATGGAATTGATGAAATTATAACTTAATATCCCGTTTGGATTAATGTAATAGGAGATTCAACAGTCAATGAAGCACTTTCAGTCATGAAGGTGACGGCGGAGCTGCAACGGGCGGAACGTTGCGCCCTGCTGGAGTAACGCCTCTCGCCACGAAGCCTCTGTAGTCGACCTGCGGCGGGAGGAACATCGGGGTCAGAGGAGGTTATCGCCTTTACAGATTGCATGATTGGGATGAATTATTTTAGAGCTGGGTTTCTCTTTCTTTTCTTTTCTTTTTTCTTTCGTTGTCTCTTTTTCCTCTCATTGGCGCTCTCTCTCTCTCTCTCTCTCTCTCTCTCTCTCTCTCTCTCTCTTTCT
>NC_051389.1:54149204-54154204 GCF_015228065.2 Penaeus monodon | reverse complement strand
CGGACTCGCGCAATCAAAGTTACACCAAGAAAGAACAAAGGGCAGAATACAAGTGATTTATTTCTGCTCTTTGTGGGTGTAAACTAGGTGACATGAGTTCGATTCCTTGCCGGGGAAGAAAGTTTTAAATCTGTATCAGTTTGGGAAGTTATATGCACCGCCTAGTTGAGATCGATCATCCTGAGAGAGGGAAGCTGGTGATGCTAAAGTTGGTGTTTCTAGCAGTGTTTTGTCTTTTTTGTTGAGACACAGATTTCAAATTGTCCTGAATGGTTAATGGTTTAAACATATAATTAAAATCGTCTTGTAATGTCTATGGTCTAGAAGTTTAAGTTCAAACAGTGATTCCAGGTTGTCCAGCTTAGAAGTAATGATCATAACATATGTATGACCGAGAAGATTTACATTACTATTTTGTTTATTTTTTGTTTATTTGTTTATTTGTTTATTTTTTTATTTATTCATTATTTTTTTTTTTTTGTCCGTCGGTGAAGATATGACCCCAGCGGTTTGCTTTTATATATTAGACACTTCTTTTTTAATCTCATCGAGTATTAGACTATGTGAACCCTGCTAATGAGAACTAGTGTGAAAGAGAATGTGTGCACTTATATCGTAGTATTTTAGCGAAAGTACAGTTTGTAGAGTGAAAAGTATAGTCACCAATAGCCTGGTAAAGCAGTTTCGTGTTGCTGACCGAAATTACATTTTATGGGCTGTTGATGGTTAGCCTTGTAGTTATGTTTGCCTCCGTGCTTGTATGCAAGTTTTTGTGTGTGTGTGTCCGTACCTACTCGTCCTGTGTGTCAGTGCGAGTGTATTTTAAGTCAGTCTGTGCGTCCTTTATGTGTGTGATATGTGCCTTTGAATATAGAGATGTATATAAACGGTTTAATTATTTTCACTATTATTATTATTGCCATCATTATAATTATCATCACCATTACCATTATCATTATAATCATCATCATCATCATTATCATCATCATTATCATCATCATCATCATCATCACCATCATCATCATCATCATCATCATCATCATCGTCATCATCATCGTCATCGTCATTGTCATTGTCATCATCATTGTCATCATCATTGTCATTGTCATCGTCATCGTCGTTATTGTTATTTTACTCTAAAATTTGCTAAAACATGTACTTAATTAATGACGAGTAAGTTGTTATAATTACTTCACTGAACTAAAACGTTTTGCAGGGTTTAGAGAAACATTCACTTTCTCAGTCTGCCAAATAGACCTAAGAGAATTATGCGATTTAAATGGCTTTTACACGATTTGTTTAGATCATCCATTTATTTTTCCGATTTAAAGGAAAAAGGAAAGATATTGATTAAAGGAATGCAGATTTATAAATACGTGATTTTGTCTATAGTACGTGTTTGTGCTTGGGTGTGTTTATATATATGTATGTATATGTGTGGGTGTATGTATTTCATATATATCTAATGGAATTCATCAACAAATTGCAATTAGAACAACGAATTATTATGTATTTATGTATGTTTATATGTATATGTATGCATATGTATGTATGAATGAATGTATGTATGAATGAAGAATGTGTGTATATATATATATAGATATATATATATATATATATATATATATATATATATATAATATATATATATATATAATATATATATATATATATATATATATATATTATATATATATATAAGTATGTATATATATGTATATATGTATGTGTGTATATATATGTATGTATATATATATTATATATATATATATTATATATATATTATATTATTTATATGTAGTATTTTCTTCCATATGTTGTAGTTGTGTGTGTGTGTGTGTTTTTGTGTGTGTTGATGTGTGTGTGTGAGATTGTGTTGTTTTGTGTGTGTTGTGTGTGTGTGTGTGTGTATAGTAGTATATGTAATTATTTGATGTTATTATTGTATTGTAGTTGTATTATCTATCTTTCTTTGTGTGCATAACATACATTCATTTATATAATATATATGATATTATTATATTTTATATACTATCATATTATATATATTATATATATATAATATAATATATATATTATAAAATATATATATATATATATATATATATATATATATATATATATATATATATATATAGACATAATATATATGTTTATATAGTTAGGTGTGTGTGCGTGTGCGTGTGCGTGTGGTGTGTGTGTGTGTGTGTGTGTGTGTGTGTGTGTGTGTGTGTGTGTGTGTGTGTGTGTGTGTGTGTGTGTGTGTGTGTGTGTGTGTTTTGTGTGTGTGTGTGTGTGTGTGTGTGTGTGTGTGTGTGTGTGTGTGTGTGTGTGTGTGTGTGTGTACATACATACATACATACATACATATATATATATATATATATATATATATATATATATATATATATATATGTAATATATATATACATATGTACACATAATCTGTATAGACTATATATGTATGTTTGTTCATAGAGACTAAGAATTTCGAAAAGCTCCATTCATCATGACGAGAAAGCACAATCTGGCCAGATAGACAAACAACAAGAAAATTACAAAGGCACACATTGTACGTTCCAGCTTGAGGATACAGTCCAAAAATAGCAGGTTTCATTGTTCTGGCTCTCTCGTAATTGTCATATTATAATGAAGCGAGGCAGTTACCATCTCAGTCAGGCACGGGGGAATTAGACGTTGTGGTATTCAGTTCTGTAGAGACTTTTTAGTGATAGGATATGAACGTAATTTTAAATTTCTTGTGAATTTTAAGTCTTCTTTTTTATATTTTAATTTGTTATGTTGATTTTGTGCGGTAGATTGTAATAGTTCAAAGACAGAAGCAAGCGTGGTTATTCTAATATATTAACAAGGTATATCACTTTTTTCCCACTGATTTTACCTCCCAAGCCCCTTTTATTTCTCCTCCTCCCTATGTATGTTATTTTTGTTTTTATTTACCTTCTTGTGTTTCATAATGTATTTATCAGCAATTTAAAGTCCTTCATGTGAAATTATTTTTAAGTAGGTCTGTTGCAGAAATACAGTGTATCGGTGTATGAAACTCATTTAGATTGACATCATTTCAAGTCTGATTTATTAGTGTGATATTAAGCGCTTGCATTCATTTTGTTATGCAAGTAGTCAGTTTAAATTAATAAACCACTTTTTCATGATGTGATTTATATTCAGTATGTAAATATTATCTACATTTGCTCTATTATACATGGAAAATGAGGTTTGGTAAATACAGTTAGTGGTATCCGCCTCCGTTTTGTGGGAAGACGACGGCAGGACCGGAAACTCTGGGGTGCTGAGTCTTGCCGGAGTAGCTGACCTTGGCCACGAATCCCCTGCCGTGGTTTGCAGTGTAGTCAACCTGCAATTTAAAAATAATTGTTCTTAGATGCAGACTGAAACTGAGCATTATAGTTCTTGATACATTTAAAATGGTAAAAGTTTTAGCAGATCCAAATGGTAGATTTCTAATTACTGTTTGTTTGCGGCCGTCGGGGAGGGCGACGGTGTAGGATCCCCACAGGCTATTTCCGTCGGACTTCTCCGTCTGGCCGAAGTTGGTTCCCTTGTAAGCGTCGTTCACAGCGTAGTTGAAACCGTACGGAATAGGGCCCTAGGGGAGGATCACAGTTGTATAGTGAAATTTTCCATGTGCTCAAACTAATATAAAGAATTCCTCAGGGAAAAAAAAAGAAAAAGAAAGAAAAAATATATATATATAAATAAATATATATATATATATATATATATATATATATATATATATATATATATATATATATATATATATATATATTCACTTACAGAGGCATATACTGGACCATAATTGTCTGGGTTTGCATGTGCAGCGGCCAACAGGACTAGGATTACAGTAGCCTGGAAATGAAAACCTTATGTGATGATACTGACATGACAGGAATGTGGTACTTATGACTATCTTGTTGTCTTTTCCATGATAATTTTATGAAAGAAATCCGAAAGTATCCCTTCTTAAAGACACTTCACTATGTGGAACTGAAATGATTTTTCATTTATTGTCATTTCAGCTTGTTGTGTTACCACATATGCACTGCACAAGCTGATGATATTGTAATATGATATAGTAAATGCATTTGGAGAAACACACTTGGGATATCATCTTGACAGTCTTAGGTGAAGCTGTGGTGGTCTCTGAAGATAGACTGGCTGTCTATTTTTCGAGCGCTCTTTATATACTGCCGATTGTCATTTAAAATGTATTGACACAATGACAAGGATAATTTTTTATATCTGATGCACACACTTTCCATAGAGTTTTGTGTAAAATTTGTTGAGTATATAATGTTATTATTATAGTTGCTATAATTCTAACTGCAAGTTTGCAAATATGATTGTTTTCATTATTTTCATAAATATTTAGTCTTTTAAGGTCTTTAACAACTATACTTTTGAATAAATAAGCATTTCAACTTTATCGATATAGTGAAAGGTATTCATATCATTGCACGAGAATAATGGCTATTAAACATAACAGGGTTAATGATTAGTAATAGATAAAAATGTCATTAAATTACTATTTTTCCACTAGAGATTAACAAATACTGAAGTCTTATTTTCAAAGTACAGGTGATAGCGTCACATATACAGTTTGTTGTGTCTGTGAGTTTATGGGTGTCAGTATGCGTGTGTGTTTGTTTTTTCGTTCGTTCGTTTGTTTGTATTTCTGTATGTGCGTGTGAGTGTGTGAGCGCGCGCGCGTACATATGTGTATGTGTGCGAAAGGAGTAGCCTGTTAAATTGCGTATGATGTAAGCGTAAGCATACTAAATAATTCAAGTTTCAATTTATATTTTGATAAGCTGCCTAACATCACATTTTATCGTCCTGATCCTAAAACAAATTATAACTTTACGAGTCATCAAGCAGTCGCATATATTCAGAATGCCATCTAGTCTTGATTATTTTGTGGAGAAATGAAGCGACTGGAGGGAATATTGTCAGGA
>NC_051389.1:54119204-54144204 GCF_015228065.2 Penaeus monodon | reverse complement strand
TGATTTTCAGTGTATCATTCTACATTTTCTGGCCATGAATTTTGGTATATTGCATTATTTCTGTTAACACATTACAGTAATTACTATCACCAGCAGTCCGAATAGGACGTGAGTGTAGGCGTCTTCACACCTCGCCCACAAATGTACAAAAAATATAAACATTATTAACAGTATATGAATTTATCTCTTCGATGACCGCAGCAACCCACAGAGATATCATTTCACATCTGAGTAAATTAATAAGCAAACACACTTGGTAAATCATCTTGTAAGTAAAGTGGTGGTGCTGTTGGTCTTTGGAGGTAGAATGAGCGTGCATTGTTCAGTCGTTCTTTTATATACAGCGGACAGTCACTTGCAACAGTGTGATGACGAGGACCGATTTTCCAGTCACGGGTATTCATTCAACCTGGATAATTCAACTTCGCAGGGCACGTATTTATAGAGTATTCGAATAGAATTGATTTTGAGCAGTAAGGAATTTTGATTATATATATTTTATATATATGTTTATGAATGTGGATGTTAAGTTAATTGAACTGAAGAGTATATTTAGCAGATTTTCTTTTGATGTCATTTCAAGTAATCACTGGCGGTAAGGCAGTATTTCAGATTGTTTGAATACCATTTTAGAAGAATGCCAAACAAGTTTAAAAATACGAAGAATATGCAACTGTAACTGTTAGTGTGTTATACATGTGTGTGTGTGTGTGTGTATTGGTATCAATCTGTCTATTTATCTATCTATCTATATATATATGTGTGTGTATACATACATATATACATATATATATATTTTTTTTTTCTTCTTCTTCTTTTCATTTGTTCTTACTTGAAATTGCATATTATATATTACTTGTTTTGCATGACTGAATAAGAAAGCAGTAATTTCTGTTATAAATGTCTGTTGATGAAATATGTATTATATTTGCATTTATGTTTTAACGGAAACAAAAGGTGTTATAGTGAGTGAATGCATTTAAGTAAATCTTATACCCTCGCCCCGATATCTAAAATGATTGCAGAGCAGAATTATTGACTTAAACTTCAACTGTATATAACCGTAAAATAGAAATTGATTAGAGCGTCATGAGAAATGTTGAATTATTATTTCTTATGAAGTCAGTGGAGGGATGGAACAATACAGGCTTAGTCATTAAAAGTGAGGTATATATAAAATAAGGAGATCTATATTTGTTACTTGTGATTTTCCGCCGCTACATGTCACGATACTGTATTGAGTTCCGGAATTTCATCGTCTTTCTGTCCGTTTTCATCTTAAGTTCTTTATGGTTATTGCTATTATTTGATATTTTTAGAACTTCTAACGCCTATTTGCTTGACGCATTCCTTTTTACGATGTTGGGGGGGGGGGGTTATGAATATGAATAACACACGCACACACACACACACACGCACCTAGGGAAATACTAACGCCAATGTATTTCTTTACATTTCGATATCCAAAATATATAGGACTACGGTTTTTGGAGTGTTAGGGACAGAAAATTCAAATGCTTCTATAAAGTAACATAGTCCAATTTTATATATAGGGAATCTATTATGCGGAAAATGAGTGGAAATACTCAGTGGAAGGAATGTTGGTCCCTGTAATTTCATAATTAGCGTTTTACAAATGGACGTGTTTGAGTATGAGGGGTTGTGAGAGGAAGAGGGAGAGGTGATCAGCGTTCTTCTTTGTGTTTTACTGTATTGATATTACCTTCTTGGCAAATATGTGTAGGTTTTGAGTATTCGATACGGAAAGAATAATGTAGATGGTAAGGGAGACCTGTACTGATTTTTTTCTATAGGAATTTTTTGAAGAGCAGGTTGCAGTTCAAGATTAATAAAAAGATCGCATGTAAGTGGTATGGTACATTCCTTTATTGAATATGATGCTAGATAGAACACTAAAAATCGCCCCTTTCAATGGTATCCGCCTCCATTTTGAGCGAAGACGACGGCAGGACCGGAAACTTTTGGGTGCTGAGCTTTGCCAGAGTAGCTGACCTTGGCCACGAATCCCCTACCGTGGTCAGCTGTGTAGTCAACCTGTAGAATAAAATTGAAAATACAGTGGAAGGAGCAGCATATCGCTAAACGGTGTTTCGTTTTAAGCTTTCTGTCTTGCATCATTAAAATACAAGATCGGGTGCATATTTACGATTTGTTTGCGACCATCGGGAAGGGCGACGGTGTAGGATCCCCACACGCTGTTCCCGTCGGACTTCTCAGTCTGGCCGAAGTTAGTTCCTTTGTAAGCGTCATTCACGGCATAGTTGAAGCCATATGGTATTGGTCCCTGGGGATATAAAATGTTTTAGGGAAAGTTTAATTTGTATTCAACTAATGCAGTACTTCAGAAAATTAGGAACCACTACTCACTTACCGAAGCATATACTGGTCCATAACCGTCAGGGGAGGCCTGTGCGACGGCCAGCACAACAAGGAGAACGATAGCCTGTAAGTGTAATAGATCGTATGATTTTCTCCCGTGTGCACGGGGCTTTCACACACACCATTGTGCAAGTAGACATTTCTAGCTTTAATTTTTCGTAATGAAATTTAGAGCTAACGGAACTTAATACAAGTTCTGATGTCAGGTAGTCATTGTATCTCACTGCATTTGAATAAATAATTCTACATTTTTCTTCTAGTTTTGATATATTAACACCTTTTTCTGACATCTCAGAATAAGTGAACATTTTTAAGGAAACGCACTTGGTAAATCATCTTGAGAATGTGTTGGTGCTATTAGTCGTTGGAGGTAGAATGATTCTGCATTGTTCACGCGTCCATTTTATACTGCTGCCGATTGTCACTTGGAATGTCATAATACGATGACGAAGATTGATTTCCCGGCCATGAATTTTTCAGCCTTGATAAGCCAATTTGATCCAAATTCTGGGGCTGTCGATTAACACGGTTGGTTTGAAAAGATTGATTGAAATTTTGATATCATAGTTTTTGCGGTTTTTTCCCTTTTGATTTTTTTTTCGGTTTTGTATAACTCTGTCTTGACGTTTGTTATAGTAGAATTTGTTAAAAGTAGCTATGCCGATGTACATATTTTCCTGGTTATTGAATGGATTACCAGCGTGTACACAGAAAATATAATTGTTTTTGGTGTAGTTATTACTATTATTATTTGTATTATTATTTTTATTGTTGTTATTATCATTATCGTTATCATTATCATTATTATTGTTGCTGCTGTTATTATTATTATTTTTTGTTATTATTATTATTATTATTATTATTATTATTATTATTATTATTATTGGTGTTAGTATTAATGATAATGTTATTACTATTGATGTTTTATGCTTGCTGTTATTATTATTATTACTTTTATTATTATAGCTATTATTGCTATCGTTATTACTATTATTTTTATCAGTATTATTGTCATTAGAATAATGATAATAATAACAACAATAATGATGATAATTGTAATTATGATAACATCATCATTATCAACATATACATCATCATCATAAATTCTTATTTTCATTACTAGAACTTTCATAGTTTTGAATACATGTAAAAATATAAGTCGGTACTGTAATACATAGTTGCAACTGTAACTCTGTATAACAATTATACATCAATAGATAAATAGGTGGATAGATAGATATATAATTAGGTAGACAGATATAGTTATACATTATTAAGGAAATTGGTATATATGATCTCATTTACATGTGACATGTGACATTTTGAGGATGGAAATAAAGGATGATATTGCAATATATTTGATATTATAAGTAAAATTTACAATATAGTTCACAATAATGCTTGTAGATTAACTAAATGTTTGTTTTTTCATTAATAATAACTCGAAGGAACAAACAGAACATAACTATTTCACGACGAAACAGAGTAAATTGATAGTTATGAAATTAGAATCTCATGAAGTATAAAGCTTAAATTCACATTTATCACTGGTAATACCAAAAGACGATTTGGTTAAGAATCCTTAAACATCTTACATATTCAATTTGCATTTACCTATTCATCAATCAACAGTAATTGCCGGTTTGGAAATGGAACTGCTAACGAGGAGATATGTTGTCTTGGCGAAGGAGGTATTTTGAAGTCATTAAAAGTCATCAATGAAATAAGGAATTTGAGGAGCGTTATTCGGTGGTAATATGTTCATGAGGATTGTGGATATCTTGGATATTGCTGCAATTTGTGATGCGAAAAAAAATATTAAATTGTTTTCAGACTGAGTGATTTTTAGAATATGGTTTAATATATTTTATCTTAGTATAAAATAAAGAGCATATTATTTTATTTGTAGATGTCGATGTGGAAATAATGCTGATACATACGATTATTTTTTTATTCGTAGTATGAATAGTAACAATATATTTGCAAAACAAGCAAAGTCGCATGAATTCTCATTTAATGATATCCGCCACCATTTTGGGGGAAGACGACGGCAGGACCGGAAACCTTGGGGTGCTGAGCCTTGCCGGAGTAGCTGACCTTGGCCACGAATCCTCTGCCGTGGTCAGCTGTGTAGTCAATCTGTGGAGGGAAATTTGTTTTCAGAAAAGAAATATCTTTATAATAAAAGAGAGAAATTGGAATGAATGATATATATAATTACAATTTGTTTGCGACCGTCGGGGAGGGCGACGGTGTAGGATCCCCACACGCTGTTCCCGTCGGACTTCTCAGTCTGGCCGAAATTGGTTCCCTTGTAAGCGTCGTTCACAGCGTAGTTGAAACCGTATGGTATAGGGACCTAGAAAAGAAAGGAAAGAGGAAAGTGGTATTCGATTGATTAAATAGTACAAGAAGAAAGAAAGGACGATAAAATACTTACAGAGGCGTATACTGGACCATAATTGCCAGGGAAGGCCTGGGCGACGGCCAACACAACCAGAGTTACAGCAGCCTGTACATAAAATGATTACATGTAACGATTAATTTAGTGCTGATATTGAATTCAAACGGTATTTACATGTGTGTTTGTATCGTGCTTCTATCATTGATGAGCGCTTTTAACTGATACCCATTTATTGTGAAACAAAATAAGCATTTCACTGTTTTACCACTTGAAATGTATTTCTATATGTATTACATTAAAAAAAAAAAATGCATATTTGTATAATAATTTTGAAACCAATGAATCGTTGTCTAGTATCATTTCACTTTCGAGTAAGTGAATAAACGCACTTGATAAATCATCTTGTGAGTGAGAGGTAATGCAGGAGGTGACTGTGGTGGATTGACTGGCTTTGTATTGTTCAAACATTCTTTTATATACTGCAGACTGTCACTTGGAATGTGATAATACAATGACGGTGACTAATTTTATGGGTATTTGAGTTTTCACCCTTGATTAGTTATTGTATTGGTTAATTGTCGTCAAGTGTTTGTTTGGAGATACATTTGTAAGAAGTTGGATGAATGAATGGTTAGATAATCTCTCTCTCTCTCTCTCTCTCTCTCTCTCTCTCTCTCTCTCTCTCTCTCTCTCTCTCTCTCTCTCTCTCTCTCTCTCTCACGCACATACGCACACACACGCACACGCGCATGCATACATACATACAAACATACACAATGTTGATAGCTTTATAACAGAATTAACTTGAGAATTATTCCAAGAGCTTTTATTTTATTTATTTGATGAAATTGGATTAGCATTATTCCATGAGTTTCAATTTTGCTGTTAGCTTTATTTTTCTATTTTTCAATGAATAAGCGAAATATAATTTTGATGAAAATTATTTTGTTTGAAATTGGCATGCATTACTATAACGGGAAAGTCTTTCTCGTAATAGTTGTTTTGTATATTTACAAATGTTAATATAGAGACGTATAAGTAGGTATGTTAAAGTGGCGATATGGTTATCGGTGGTGGATTAGTTGATATATATATATATATATATATATATATATATATATATATACATGCATGCAAATCACGCTATAGAATACTTATTTATCATAATTACAAATTGATTAATCCAAAACGAATGAAAATCGGCAGGATATACAAAAACAAAAGATTTTGAAAAGTGTACCATATAAGTCCAAGATCTTGCTGGCAGATATATTTACAAAGTATATACAATTTTTCCCATTGCCTCTTAGCAGTGTATATATGTATATAACATTCAGTTTGTATGCCCGCCTTGCTTTATGTTTGCCTCCATGTCAACCTGTTGAGAAGCAACTCCTATATGAATAGATACATAAAAGCAGTGTGCATGTCTTTATATGCTGCACTATTTGTAAAAAGCCTCCAACACACAAAACTCGACAATATTTTTGGTGAGTAAGATATTAATCATAAGATTTTATTTCAATGTATATCATTACGAAAAGAAAAGAAAGTATATACACGTGTGTGTGTGTGTGTGTGTGTGTGTGTGTGTGTGTGTGTGTGTGTGTGTGTGTGTGTGTGTGTGTGTGTGTGTGTGTGTGTGCGTGTGCAAGTATATCAGCGAGAGAAAGACAGAAAAACAAAGAAATTGAATGGAGAGAGAAGTTATGTATATTTTGAAATCTCCCTTCTTATTACGTATGCTTAAGGTTTCAGTGATATTTGTGTAACGTTGGGCAATTCAAATTTACCCTGAAGGTCATTTATTGTTGGTACTAGATATTTGTTACTGTCATTCTATCTTACATGTGATTCATATTATAACGAAGACTCTTACCGTATAATTTTGTACATGTATGTTTTTAAGTAGGAAGCAAGAAAAAAATCATTTGGTTGGATATTTATGTTTTCATTATTTATACGTCTTGGACAAAGATAATACACAAGCTAAGTTCACATTAATGATATCCTCCTCCGTTCTGAGGGAAGACGATGGCAGGACCAGAAACTTTGGGGTGCTGAGCCTTGCCGGAGTAGCTGACCTTCGCCACGAATCCCCTGCCGTGGTCAGCTGTATAGTCGACCTGTAGATGAAAAAAAATAATTGAAAAAAGTATTAATTATTTTGTTATGTCGCACTAAATGATGTAATAAGGTTAAAGTAATAAGGTGTAATTACAATTTGTTTACGACCGTCGGGGAGGGCGACGGTGTAGGATCCCCACACACTGTTCCCGTCGGACTTCTCTGTCTGGCCGAAGTTGGTTCCTTTGTAAGCGTCGTTCACTGCGTAGTTGAAGCCATATGGTAGAGGGACCTGGAAATGTGAAAGATGAATTAGGAACATATATATATATGTGTGTGTGTGTGTGTGTATACACACACACACACACACACACACACACACACACACACACACACACACACACACACATGCATACATGTACGTAGGCCTATATATATGAATCCTATTTTTCTGTTAATTCTATATACATTTTATATACTTACAGCAGCATAGACAGGTCCGTAATTTGTAGGATTGGCAAGTGTAACAGCCAACACTACAAGAAGAATTGTGATCGGAAAACGCATGAATTTTATTAATTGGCAGTTATAATCTTCATAAAGCTGTTATCCTATTTTCACTGCATTATATAATTATCAATTCACAAGGGAAGTGATATAGTGCGTAAACCGTGTGCAGGTAAAAAAAAAAAAAGTTATTTTCGCTAGTGAGCAATTCAAGCACTTCTCTCGTTAGAAACCCACTTGGTAAATCATATTATCTACGAGTGAGCGAGGCGGAGCTACCGACTGATGCCTGGAGTTAGACTGGCTAATCATGGATCGGCTATTCCTTATATACCGCTGATTGTCACAAAGAATGACACTGTAATGACAAAGATCCTGAACTTTTTATTCCCGGGGGCTCCAGCCTTGGCAGCCTGGTTTTTGCAATTTTGAATAAACTTTAGTGAAAACTTCATACGATATGATAGAAAAAAGAAGAATCGTGTACGTGGTTGAATGATAACATTAGTTTTTCTTTTCAGTAATGTTTGCCGGCATATATTTTTTTTTCTTTTTCTGTGTTTTTATTTAATGTGTAATTCATGTTCGTCATTTAACGCTAAAGAACCAGCGACTATTCATCCTTTTGATTTCACGTTCACTTTAATTCCCATTTATGTTTCACGTGAAACGGTATATTTATTTTCCTTTGAAGCTGTAAATATAAGTTGCGCTGTTTATACTAAAGTAAACTTATGAATTTGTTCACGGAATGCTGAAGCGTCCACACAGTATTAACTTCTCTTGTTTATGAATGAATAAAAAATGTTTAAAAAGGAAGTTAATAGAAATTTAGAAGTAACTCACGTTTGTGAGTGCATATGTATATAATAAAACGCATTATTGTATTCCCAATTTATATATATATATATATATATATATATATATATATATATATATATATGTGAAAAGAAAATACCCACAATACGAAATTAAATTAAATCATGACTTTTCGAACTCAAGTGTTCCTTGTTAGACGAACATATATTCAAAATATATGTATATGACAATTAAATACCCACAATAAGAAAGGAAAATGAATCATAGTACACCAGACAAACAAATAACCTATATACATGTATCCACACACACACACACACACACACACACACACACACACACACACACACACACACACACACACACACACACACACACACACACACATATATATTATATATATATATATATACATATATATATATATACATATATATATATATATATATATATATATATATATATATATATATATATATATATATTTATACATGTGCATGTGTATATACATGTGTAAATGTATTTTTTTTTCTAGGATAAACATGCTGTAGTTCTATAATCCGCACAGGTACACGCACGAACAGCACACCTCTATACATCGCACTTCTATTAAACTTTCTCATTCATCGCGCTTTATGACAACGCGGATAAGTTTTGAAGAACAATTACCGTAAAATGTTATTTATTATCAATGAGATAAATGCGAACGGTCGAATGTGATGGCATGAAGCTATAGATGTATCATTAAGTGCTTATCTGGGCTGTTCTAATTTTCCAGTGTATGATTGGAACGGCTTCAATATTGGATATTGTCTTGAGATTCATTTAGCTTTTAATATTCCTATTATTAATTTTCGATAATTGATTGCATGTATGATGAATTGAGGTTGTTTTATGTTCGGTTATGTCGCTCATATTTCACGCGCGCGGGAATTCATACATATTCATTATCTGTTTTTAAGGTGAAAGTTCTCCATTTAGTTTTTTCTCGTGAGAAAGTTAAAATACGTTTTTATGTAATCAAACATTTATTTATAGGGTTGCTAATGGTATCCGCCTCCGTTCTGAGGGAAGACGACGGCAGGACCGGAAACTTTGGGGTGCTGAGCCTTGCCGGAGTAGCTGACCTTGGCCACGAATCCCCTGCCATGGTCAGCTGTGTAGTCGACCTGTAGACAAGAAAAAAATAATTTGTAATTGGAAGAGCATCTAATTATTTTGTTATGTTGCAGTAAATGCTGTAATAAGGCTAAAACAACAAGGTATAATTACAGTTTGTTTACGACCGTCGGGGAGGGCGACGGTGTAGGATCCCCACACGCTGTTCCCGTCGGACTTCTCCGTCCGGCCGAAATTGGTTCCCTTGTAAGCGTCGTTTACTGCGTAGTTGAAACCGTATGGGACTGGACCCTAAGAGAAGAAAGGGGGTCACTTACGAGTACTAACATAAGTCAGTTCATGTTTAAGTAGGCGTGCTCTCCCTCCCTCTTCATTTTCTCTTTC
Organism: Penaeus monodon; assembly: GCF_015228065.2. Lineage (NCBI taxonomy): Eukaryota > Metazoa > Arthropoda > Malacostraca > Decapoda > Penaeidae > Penaeus > Penaeus monodon. Next base: position 54,134,504 of record NC_051389.1, on the reverse strand, counting down.
TTCCTTTCCCCTCTCCCTCTTCCCCATCTCTCTCTCTCTCTTCCCCCTTGCCCCTCTCCCTTTCTCCTCCCCCTTCCCCGCGCCATACTTACAGAGGCATAAGCAGGCCCTTGATTCCCAGGATGAGCCTGCACGGTGGCTAGCACCACAAGAACCACTACGACCTGTTTTAAGAAAGTAAGATGATGTAGAACAAGCAGTATTTAGAGAATCTAATAATTCTATGTAACGAATGTGGACATACTCCTACATTTAATATGATATATATTCAGCATTACTTTACGTTTCTACCGTCAGTAATTTTTTTTACCATTTTTTTATTGGAATGCAATAAAAAAAATCGGTCTGACATTAAGTTATATATATATATATATATATATATATATATATATATATATATATATATAATTTATAAGATATAATGATTTCTCATTAGTACGCCTTACACACGAAAACCCACTTGGTAAATCATTTTCTTTGTGAGGTTGCGGTGATGCTGATGATAGCTGGAGTACTAGTGGCTCAGTAAAATTCCTGTGATCATTATATACTGTTGACTGTCACGGGTAATGCGTTAATAGGATGACAATAGACCCGTTGTTTCCCGGTTATGAAACTTACCATCCTTAGGGACACGCATTTTCAACTGACTGACACCACTATTTGTTGGGGGATTTTTTTTTCTCTCCTTTTTTTTTATAATTCATTACTGGGTCCGAACCGCACGTATCAACTCTGCTGGCTGGGAGTATCACGAGAGCGATAATTGCCAGGTCGATCGCCGATATTGGCTACTAGTATTTTTATAACGGTTTATTTGTAAGAGCAAAAATGAAGCCTGTTGTTTTAAATTTATGCTTGTTATTAGAATTAGCTACATTGAAGTTGGGCAAAGTATCCTTTTAGTATGGAATTATTGTTCTTATATATCTTACCGTCTGATAATTGTTGAAGTTCCGAGAAATTTGAAGTTTAAGTTACCTTCATATTGTTTCTTATGCAGACAAAAACAAACCCTTTTAAGCCTTGTATTTTTCCCTTTACCCGAGTCTGTTGTATCATTTTAGTCGTTATATTGTCTATATAAATGATAAGGCTTAATACTTTTTACCTTTACATGACTTTGAAACAAAATGGCCGTTATGCTTATTTACATTATATAAATTGGTATGATAGTAATGCATTTTACTTTACTTCCGCGTGCCTTATCCCTTTTAAAAGGTAAATGTCAAGAATTCTGAAATTCGTTACAGTATATCAGCTTGTATGCTATACTTCACGATACTTTATGATATATCTATCCCAGGAACATATTACAAAATCTGAAAGCGTATAACATTCCTATTCAGGAAATGTAAGTAGGTCTTTATATATGCACATATATATATATATATTTTTTTTTCTTCTTAATTCATTCTTTGATAGCAGGAAGCGATATCAGAGACAGACTCCTAATGTACGTTCTCACTTGCAAAGAATCGTTAATATACATTATAGAGATAAATTGCGTGTTAAATGTGAAACTTGTATCAGTTTATATATACGAATGCATATACTAATGGATCTTCTTAATTCCATGCATTATTAACCAGTTTTTGTAATTGCGTATGGGGGTGTTATATAAATCTAAGAACATCGTAAGGACCGATTTTCCTTGAAGAAGAATATAAATACAAACACAGAAATATCCCATTAAGGTCTTCCGTTTTGGTAATAAGGAGGGCGGAATCACTGTCGGGGGCTTCTTGTAATGGCTGACTTTTGTCTAGGAACCACTGTTATGGCCAGCTGTGCAGTTCTAATTAGAGGAGAATGCTGATGGTATAATTATATAAACTCTTTAGGTAAATTCTTTGATATAAGGAGCGTTCATAAAGGAAGATCATGTAACATTTGTGCAAAATGACGTTATTTAAAGATGTTTCTAGATTCACTGTATAAGAGGAAAGGGAAAATTTGTATACTATGGGTAATTTGTCTCGGTATGTTTCAACTTTTATTGGTACTCGAAATGAAACCTAGGTTACGGATTACGGATGGACTTGTGTTGTACCTTACGACCGCCGGAATCGCAGTAAAAGAGAAGTGAAATATCTTGTAAAAATTGAGAACACAAGCTGATGTGAATTAAATGCGAAGTTAGTGGGCGTCCTTCCATTTCGATGGCCTTGTAAGTTTTTGATTCCTTCATTTATGATTCGGATAGGCATTCCGTCCTCATGATTCATGTCTGTTTTGAAATAATTGCCATCCCGAGCTAAAACCATAGAACTTTAAACAGATTTATGATAGAATTAGGAGACTTAAACAGTTGTTAAATTCATAACGATAGAGGTTCGCTATCGAGTCGACGGATTTTATGGATCATCTTAGGAACTCATGACCAAGTTGATTATTGAAAGAGAAGCCAAACCCAGGTCGTGTTTGTATATTCACGCGCACACACACACACACACACACACACACACACACACACACACACACACACACACACACACACACACACACACACACACACACACACACACATGAATAAACGCATAGCCAAAGAAAATATTATTTTGTTTTCGTGTTTGATTTTAACTAAGGTGGTTCGATTGATAAACAATAAATTTTATAATATTAACGAATACTGGTCTGTATGATAGTGAGTGCCTTAACATACAGAACAAATCCTTTTGTATAGAGTGAGCTATTATGTTACATGATATTGATATAATTTCGAAACCGAGTGCAAGATTGTACATCAACTATAAAACTAACATCGTTATTGATAATGAGTTAAGGAATATAACATTTGATGTAATATAAAATGATAGTCAAGAAAATCCCAAGAAGGCCTCCCAATGGAATCCCTTTCTCACCAACCCATTTGTTTTTTGTAAACAATAGGATAAAGTAATGGCATTAGAAATGCACGAGTTCATATTATAACTATATGAGATAATACGATGCATGTTAGGATTGCACGATTAGTTAGTGCCCAGGTAGGAAATATAACATAATGTAGATCTTTATGCATAACTTGCTTTAATGCGCCGAAATAATTACATTCATAAAGGGATGTGTTGAAACCTTCGTTTATCCACTGCTTTTGCAAGTTCATAGAAACCTCTATTATCTGTGGTTTATGGCGTTTTCATCATCGCATTGAAGATTCCAAATATTGAATTTGAGTTATAAATATGTTCCTTTCATGCTTTCTTTTTTTCTCCCTTATTTGAATAAGAATTCACTGTAACGCGTGTGCATGACAAACAAACAAAAAATCATATTTTTTGGGTAGTTTGAAGAGAAAACCTGAATAGATTCAAACCTTGCGATTCATTATTCCTTTTCTGGAGGAAGGGTTAAGGAAAAAATGCAAATATTCTAGTTATATACATTTATTTTTACTGCATGTTATATGCGTGCAGATTTGTGTTGTCGAATAATAAAAGTACGGGGGTTTAAAAGGCAAGTGTCAATAGGTGTTTAGTGATATCCTCCGCCATTCTGTGGGAAGGTGATGGCCGGACCGTAGACTTGAGGATGCTGAGCCTTGCCTGGAGTAGCTGACCTTGGCCACGAATCCTCTGCCGTGGTCAGCTGTGTAGTCAACCTGTTTAAGGAGATGAATATTTTCAGGTTATTACAGTATCAGATTTGTAGTGTTTCTGTGAAATAGTATTTGAATTTCGACATGTACGGTTGACTGGATGTGGTAGATCATGATTTTATTATCAACTTTTTCATCTTTTTTTTTATTATTTTTTGTATTATATATCTATTTTTATGATTAATTTAGAAACTGACGATATGGCAAAACACGTGAGAACGTAGTATTGAACAATATATCTTTTACTTGTTGCTTGCGTCCGTCGGGAAGGGCGACGGTGTAGGATCCCCACACGTTGCTGCCGTCGGACTTCTCGTTTTGACCGAAGTTGGTTCCCGAGTAGGCGTCGTTCACGGCGTAGTTGAAATTGTAGGGGATAGGGCCCTGAAAGCAGTCGCAGCGATAGCTATGAAATTTTTCGGTTGTCGCGAAGTTTGAGCATCAGATAGTCATCTTTTTCTATATTTGAATTAACTGTTACCGTCATTTTGAGTAGTATTTTTTTAAACATTTGACAAACTTACAGAGGCATAAACAGGTCCTCCTCCACCATAGCTGCTTGGATGGCCCTGTGATACGGCAAGGGCCACCAGAAAAACAATTACCTGTAATTAGATACTTTCTGTTATGCCATTATTGCAGGATATGATTATATTGATTTTCATGGAAATTCCAAAAGGTGTCACTTTTTTGGTTTGATGAATTTGAAGAAAAGCAGCAAGTTTTAACGACTGATAGTGCAGTAATTCCGGACACAGAATTTCATTCTTTTTAATGAGAAAGTATTTTTCTCCGCGATTTAGATTAACGTTCACTCCCACTTGACACTTGAAACAGAACTAACTTGGTAGATCATCCTGAAAGACGAGATCAGCTGATTTTGTGATGATGGCTGGTGTTGAAGTGAAGGCGGTTTGTCCCGACGCTCTTTTATATTACAGAGTTTTGCAGCCTTGGATGATGATTGGGCAAGAAGGTTTGATTTTGTTGCAGTTGGAGTTTGACGTCGATTTCAGCTCCCTCCCCTCCCCTCCTCCAAAATGACATTCTTTCATGATTCGCGACGGTGAGAGGCGGAATCTCTCTCTCTCTCTCTCTCTCTCTCTCTCTCTCTCTCTCTCTCTCTCTCTCAGGAGGAGATAAGTGTTACCTATTCTTTGTTTGTGATTTTTGAATGCACATTATCTGACAGTCTAATGGTGTTAACTCTAACAGATCCAATCACAGACATATGTATGTATATGTATATACATATGTTTATATGAATATATACATGTATATGTATATATATACATATATAATCACATGTATATATACATATATATATATATATATATGTATATATATACACACATCTCTACATGTGTATCTATATGTATATATATATGTACATATGTATATTTGTATGTATATATATGTACAAGTATATTCATATATATACACACATATATGTATTCATATATATGCATATATATACATGTATACATACATATGAATATATATACATATATATGTATTTACTTATATATGTGTGAATATATATGTATATGTATTTATATTATATATATTATATATATATATATATATATATATTATATATATATATATACAACACACATACACGTTTATGTGTATATATAAACACACATACATACACACACGTGTACATGTGTGAATTTGATCTTCATAGCGTCTGATTGATAAGTAGTAAGCCTCATAATATGAATGAATACAGATCTATATCATAGTGATTTTTTGCCAGTCAGAACTAATGATATTTGTATGGAATCGAATTATATTTTACATAATATAAATCATTGTAATATATTTCGAAACCGAAATTAAGATTGTACATCGGCTATAAAACTAACATCTGAGAGTTAATGATATGGGATATAATATTTGATGTAATAAAATGACAGAGAGCCAGCCTAAAGAAATCCCAAGACGGCCTCCCATTGAATTCTTTTCTCACCCAGCCCCTCTTCCTTTCTATAACCTATGGAATCAAGAAATGGTATTAGAAGTACACGAGTTCATATTATGACCATATGAGAAAGATAATGCGATGCAGTGATAGGATTGTGCGATTACACTGTGTCTAGGTTTCTTATTTTTATGTCGCAACATGTAGGAAGTAAAAGATAAAGTACAGCCCATGTATAATTTATTTTAATTTTCTGAAAGTACATCTCGCGTAATTCGTAATTAGATATGCTTAAACCGCCGTTTCTCTCCTGTTTTCTGTAAATTCCTGGAAATATGTATTATCTGTGGCTTACGGCGATTTCAATAACCGATGAGTGTCATGATGTAACTGTGTAATGCTTATTAGATTTCAAGTCCATTATTTTAGAGTGAAAACAAAGTGATCTTTAAGGAATATACATTTTAATGAAATATATACAGTATACTTTCAGTACCGTATTAAAGGCTCCAAATGTTGAATTCAAGCTAAGTATAGATTCCTTTTTTTTTTTTTTTACTTCTCATAACTGATTAAGAATGCAGAGTAATGCGTGTGAAAGACAAGAACATATTTTTAGGTCGCTTGAAGAGGTTTCCTAATTGGATTTGAAACGTCACGATTCGTTCTCCTTTTTGGGAGAAAAATTCGGGGAATAGGAAAATGGAACTATTGTAGTTATATACATTTATTTCCTCTGCATGTTATATGCGTGCAGATTTGTGTTATCGAATATATAAAAGTACAGGGGTTTAAAAGGCAAATGCCAAAAGGTGTTTAGTGATATCCTCCGCCGTTCTGTGGGAAGGTGATGGCCGGACCGTAGACTTGAGGATGCTGAGCCTTGCCGGAGTAGCTGACCTTGGCCACGAATCCCCTGCCGTGGTCAGCGGTGTAGTCAACCTGTTTAGGGAGAGGAATTGTTTTCAGGTTACTGTATTAGTAGATTTGCAGTGCGTTTATAAAATGGTATTAGAATTTTGACATATGATTATCCTGATTTTATTTTCTTCTACCTTTATGATATTCCTTGTATTATATATTTGATTTATTTATCATTTAATTTATTTGAAAATGGCAATATAGCATGAATGAAAATATGGTATTGAACAATATATCTTTTACTTGTTGCTTGCGTCCGTCGGGAAGGGCGACGGTGTAGGATCCCCACACGTTGCTGCCGTCGGACTTCTCGTTCTGACCGAAGTTGGTTCCCGAGTAGGCGTCGTTCACGGCGTAGTTGAAATTGTAGGGGATAGGTCCCTGAAAGCAGTCGCAGCGATAATTATGAAGATTTTTTGGTTGTCGCGAAATCTGTATTATATAGTCATCTTTTCTTATATTTGATTCTACTTTTATCGTCATTTTGAATAGTATTTTAAAAGTTGACTAAACTTACAGAGGCATAAACAGGTCCTCCTCCACCATAGTTGCTTGGATGGCCCTGTGACACGGCAAAGGCCACCAGAACTACAATTACCTGTAATTAGATACTTTTTGTTATGGCATTATTACAGGATATGAATATATTGTAATGACTGATGGTGCAGTAATTCCGGACACAGAATTTCATTTTTTTTCCTCCGCGATTTAGATTCACGTTCACTCCCGGTAGATATGATACCACACTTGGCACTTAGAAACAGAGAACTAACTTGGTAGATCATCCTAGAATCGAGATCAGCTGATTTTGTGGCGATGGCTTGTGTTGGAGTGAAGACGGTTTGTCGCGACGCTCTTTTATACTTGAGAGTTTTGCAGCCTTGGATGATGATTGGGCAAGGTTTGATTTTATTGCAGCTGCAGTCGAAGCCCCCTTTAACCCCCCCCCCCCTCCGCCAAAGCAACATTCTTTCATGATTCGCTGTGGTGTTTGTCAATTAGAGCTCAGTGTTAATCATTTTGCCAAGTCGTACCGGTGTTATGTATATAGACAGGTAGATAGGTATTGGTCTGTATATATATATATATATATATTTATATATTAATATATATATATTTTTTTTTTTTATTAATATTATTATATATTTTTATGTAAAATAAAAATAATATTTTCGGGTAGTGAGAAGCTTAAGTACCCCCGGTGTCTCTCTCTCGCTCGCTCTCTCTTCGCTGGCTCTCACTCTCACTAAAAGGCGCTGGAGTTAAATCTTATTTAATCTTATTTGTTCTTTCTGATTTTTAATACACATTATCGGGCAGTTTAATGGTGTTACCGCTAACAGTTCTAATCACGGGGAATGCAGAATGACACATACAAACACACACACATATCTATATCTATATATAAATGTATATGTATATGTATATAATATATATATGACATGTATATAATGCAAGTATATATATATATATATATATATATATATATATATATATATATATATATATATATATTATATATATATTTGTATATTTATGTATGCACACACACACGGATATCTAACACGAATTTGATCTTAAAACTACATCTGAGTGATAAGAATTAACCTCTTAATATTATTGAATACTGATATATGTCATAGTAAATTTCTTACCAGTCAGAAGTAATGCATTTGTATGGATTTGGATATTATTTTACGTAATATAAATCTTCGTAAAATGTCATTTCGAAACCGAAACAAGACTGTACATCAGCCATGAAACTGACATTGTTAAGTTCTACTGTAAAATGATAATTAATGATATAGGATATGTTTGATCTAACGTAAAATGACAAAGCCAGCTTAAAGAAAATCCCAAGACGGCCTCTCAATGAATCCCTTTCTCAACCAGCCCCACATTCTTTTTGTAACCTTTGGAATAAAGTAATGGCTTTAGAAGTAATGCGATGCAGTGTTAGGATCGTACGATTACAGTGTGACGAGTTTTTTTTTTCGCAACATGTAGGAAGTAAAAGATATGTAAGGTGTTTTAATTCTCTGAAAGTACATTCCGCGTAATACATTCACAATTAGATATACTTAAACCGTCGTTTATTTACAGTTCTCAGCAAGTTTTTGGAAACCTGTATTATCTGTGGTTTACGGCGATTTCATTAACCGATGAGTGTCGTAATATAACTGTTTAATGTTTATTATTAGTTTCCAAGTTCATTATTTTAGAGTGAAAAAAGTGAGCTTTGAGAACGTACATTTTAATGAAATATAGCATTCCTCCAATACCGCATTAAAGGCTCCAAATATTGAATTCAAGCTAAGAATGTATTTTTTTCATGTTTTCTTTGTGTCTCATAACTGAATAAGAATGCGGAGTAACGAGTGCGGAATACGTAAGAACAAAAATGAATAATTTCGGTTTATTATTCGTCTGAAGAGGAACTCGTGAAGAGTTCGAAACGTTACGATTTAGTTTCAGTTTCTATTGTGGCTGTTTCCCTTTTAATCTTTGTGCACACGTTACTGTGTTTGTGTTTATGATTACGTAAGAACAATTTGGGATCGTTTGAAGATTATTTCTAATTGGAATCGAAACGTCACGATTCATTATTCCTTTTCTGGAGAAAAAGTTCAAGGAAAGCGAAAACTTTGAATTTTCATGTTATGTACATTTATTTTTTCTGCATGTATGCATGCAGATTGTGTTGTCGAATATATAAAAATGCGGTGGTTTAAAAGGCAAATGCCAAAAGGCGTTTAGTGATATCCTCCGCCGTTCTGTGGGAAGGTGATGGCCGGACCGTAGACTTGAGGATGCTGAGCCTTGCCGGAGTAGCTGACCTTGGCCACGAATCCCCTGCCGTGGTCAGCGGTGTAGTCAACCTGTTTAGGGAGAGGAATTGTTTTCAGGTTACTGTATTAGTAGATTTGCAGTGCGTTTATAAAATGGTATTAGAATTTTGACATATTATGCTGATTTTATTTTCTTCTACCTTTATGATATTCCTTGTATTATATATTTGATTTATTTGAAAATGGCAATATAGCATGAATGAAAATATGGTATTGAACAATATATCTTTTACTTGTTGCTTGCGTCCGTCGGGAAGGGCGACGGTGTAGGATCCCCACACGTTGCTGCCGTCGGACTTCTCGTTCTGACCGAAGTTGGTTCCCGAGTAGGCGTCGTTCACGGCGTAGTTGAAATTGTAGGGGATAGGGCCCTGAAAGCAGTCGCAGTGATAATTATGAAGCTTTTTTGGTTGTTGCAAAATCTGTATTATATAGTCATCTTTTCTTATATTTGATTTTACTGTTAACGTCATTTTGAATAGTATTTTGAAAACATTTGACTAAACTTACAGAGGCATAAACAGGTCCTCCTCCACCATAGTTGCTTGGTTGGCCCTGTGACACGGCAAAGGCCACCAGAACTACAATTACCTGTAATTAGATACTTTCTGTTATGGCATTATTACAGGATATGAATATATTGTAATGACTGATGGTGCAGTAATTCCGGACACAGAATTTCATTTTTTTTCCTCCGCGATTTAGATTCACGTTCACTCCCGGTAGATATGATACCACACTTGGCACTTAGAAACAGAGAACTAACTTGGTAGATCATCCTGGAATCGAGATCAGCTGATTTTGTGGCGATGGCTTGTGTTGGAGTGAAGACGGTTTGTCGCGACGCTCTTTTATACTTGAGAGTTTTGCAGCCTTTGGATGATGATTGGGCAAGGTTTGATTTTATTGAAAGCTGCAGTCGAACCCCCCTTTAACCCCCCCCCCCCCCCCCCCGCCAAAGCAACATTCTTTCATGATTCGCTGTGGTTTTTTGTCAATTTGAGCTCAGTTTTTAAACATTTTGCCAAGTCGTACCGGTGTTATGTTATAGACAGGTAGATAGGTATTGGTCTGTATAATATATTATATATATATATATATTATATTATTTAATATTTTTTTTTTTTTTTTTTTTTTTTTTTATTAAAATATAAAATTTTTTTTGTAAAATAAAATAATATTTTGGGTAGTGGGAAGTAAGTGGTGTCCGCTCTCTTCTTCGCTGGCTCTCACTCTCACTAAAAGCCCGGGGAGTTAAATCTTATTTAATCTTATGTTTTTCTGATTTTATAAATTATGGCAGTTTAGTGTTACCGCTAACAGTCTAATCAGGAATGCGAATGACACTACAACACACACACACATATCATATCATATATAAATGATAGTATATTGATATAATATATTATATGACATGTATATAAAAGAAGTATATATTAATATATATATATATATATATATTATATATAATATTGTGCAGTTATATTTATATTAATAATATATATTTAATATAATATTATATAATTATATATATTTTTTTGTATTTTTTATGTATGCACACACACACGGTATCTTAAAACGGAAAATTTGATCTTTAAACTAAGTTAATAATATATGAACATGTACTTAATAGAATAAATAATATAATAAATATATTATTTTATAATATTATATAGTGCAAGTTAAATTATATAATTTTATATTAATATAATATATAATATATTTTAGATTATAATTTTTGGGATATATGTATGCACACACACCCGGGTTCCTAACCACGAATTTGATCTTAAAACTAATCCCCGGTGATAAGAATAACCCCTAATATTATGAATACTGATATATGTCATAGTAAATTTTTTTACCCGTCAGAATAAGCATTGTATGGTTTTTTGGATATTATTTTAGTAATATAAATCTTCGTAAAATTCATTTCCCCCCCAAACGAAACAAGACGTACATCAGCCATGAATGGGCATTGTTTTCTGTAAAGTTTAATGATTTTAAGATAGTTTTATCTAATAAATACAACCGTTGAAAAAAGGATTATGTTTTCCAGCCCCTTCTTTTAACGGGTAAAGTAGGATTAGAAGCACAGTTCTTTAATAGAATAAAGATATCTCTTAGATTCGTCCATTGTGACTGAGAAATATGGTATATACTTTGTAAATTTTTTGGCAACTATATTTTTTTCAAGGGATTAGTAAAGATAACTTTAAAAATTCTTATTTTTTTATTTTTTACGTCGCCTGGATTTTCATTAAGAAGATTAGCCAGTCTAAAATTATTCATTTTTTGATAATGATAAATAATAATGAATAATAGAGCGTGATTTCTTTAGCATGACGAGTATATATTTATTTTTTTCACTCAGGAAGCTGAGTTAATTGAATAAATTTTTATGAGTGGATGGTATTAGGCTTTTTATCCTTTTGCTTTTAAAAATCGTTAGAAGAATCGGGTAAACGCAGGTTTTAAAAATGATCTTAAGGTAATATCGTTATATCTGACATATAGCACTTCATTTAAAAAGGTCTTTATATGAAAACCAAAAAAGTTGTTGGTATTCTATATCCTAATAATTCCTGAAATGTAATAATTTTACCGTTTTAAGAGGCTTGTTTGTTGCACGAGGAAAGAACATTTATATAGTATATTATGTGCCCATACGTGTGGGGGTATATGCGCGCGATCGCCCGTCCGTCCATACATCGAGTTATAATTCACTGTTACTCAGATGTATTACGTGAATTCAGATATATATGTGATTCATAAACCGCACTATGGTAGGAAATAAAAGGGTTTATATTCCCTGATTATATGCTTTTATTTAAGTAGAGAAGAATATACGTTTCCGAAAAATCTAATTGTGTGTATTAAGGAGTGGTATTTAGTGGTATCCGCCACCATTTTGTGGGAAAGTGATGGCCGGACCGTAGACTTGAGGATGCTGAGCCTTGCCGGAGTAGCTGACCTTGGCCACGAATCCCCTGCCGTGGTCAGCTGTGTAGTCGACCTATATATAGCCAGATTAAGCATATAGATTAGTACAGTGCCTTGTATACTGAAGAGCTTGTATTATTGTTATTTTTTTTCCAAATTTACCATAGGGAGTAAGCTGATTGATGTACTCACCTTCCGTTTTATCTAAGTTTTGCAATTGTAAATATTGGTATTTATTGTTGTCGATAGGAAATAGGAACTAATGTGAAGGGTAAAACTATGTCTGTCGGTATCAGACACATGTTAGTCTCAGATGATAGCGTTAAAGAAAATGAGTAATTTGAGGTAGATGTGATATTTACAGTTTGCTTTCGGCCGTCGGGAAGGGCGACGGTGTAGGATCCCCACACGTTGCTGCCGTCGGACTTCTCGCTCTGACCGAAATTGGTTCCTCTGTAAGCATCGTTTACAGCGTAGTTGAAATTGTACGGAATGGGAACCTGTTGAGGAAAAGTATTTAGTATATATATATATATATATATATATATATATATATATTTATTTATATATCTGTATATATCTATATCTGTATATCAACATATATACATATATATATATATATATATATATTATATATATTAAATAATATATAACATACACACACAACACACTATATATCAAATAACTATATATATAATATATATTTATATATTATATATATATATACACTATATATATATATATTAATACATCGCCATTTAATAAACACATTGAATTCATTTGAACTGATTACTTACATGCAGTTCACTGACATTGACCGTAACTTATCAGAGGTAAAGGCCTGTGCGGACAGCTAGGATCGCCACTGCAATGAAGACCTGAGAAACGACAGCGTCATCAGAAATCTTGTCTTGTGACAATCTGTGTAGCTAAGGACCATTATGCATTTTACCTTGAACATTTTATAAATCTCAGTTACGAAGAAAATTATAATTGTAGATAAAACAGCTTCACTGGACATCATTTTCTATCGGAATTCACTCTTTGCATCGCAGTCACGCACTTGGTAGATCATCTTTGAGGAGGAACTTGGAGGAGGAGCAGATGATGCTGGTGGTGGCAGTTGGAGGTGGAATGATCGACGTTTGTCCCGGCCGGCTTTATATACTGTTATTTACTTCTTGACCTCCAGTGTGATGATTAGACAAAGATCGCGTTTGCCCGTTCACAGAGCTTTCCATTCACCACACACACCAAAAAAAAAAAAAAAAAAAAATTATACTGTAACTGGGTGACGCTGTTGGTTGACACGGCACCGGAACGCGTGATATTGCTAATATCATATCATTTCCGATAATTAATTGGCGCGACTGCTATGAAAATGACGTGCATAAATTGTAATTAATCGGAATGTGAATCTCGTTATTTTTTCTACAGTTCTTCCATTCTTTAATATCAGTTCATCTTTATCCCATCGCCATAGAATTTTACATTTTCCTTTTGATTTATAACGTTTTACATTAATTTACTTCGTTGGTGTGAGTGTAGCGTACGTCTGAGGGTATGCGTGAAGAGGTGTTGAAGATATTCAGCCCGAAATTAGCGTGAAATAGACATCGACTGCATTGTGTCGACTCGATGCTGACTCGACGTGCTCTCCGCCGGAACGAGCCTGCAGTGACGAGGTTGCAAGAAGACAATCAAGATTCGGGCCGACTCTTGATTAATATTCGGTACGAGGAAGAGGATCATGCACGTTTGTCTTGTTCGTTGATTAGCGAATGAAAGAGGAAAATGTATTTTGCGTAGAAATGTGAAAAAGTAATTGTAGTTCGACTGATCCTTGTACTGATTAAAACTGCTTATTTCAGTGGGATTTTATATTGGCAGGTTAGATTAACCATGACAAAGATATTAGCAATCGTGATGGGTAAATTGTGATAATACGGACAGGAAAAGTTACTAAAATAATTTTACCAAAATTATGGAATACGTGATTTTGTTACAAAGTTACTTTTTTGAGGGGGTGGATGGGTAGGGGTCTTAAAACGTTAGTAAATGATGAGAACGAGATGGAATTCAATGTCTTGGTAGGCCCCTTATAACTTCTGGGTTAGTAAAAGTTTTAATAATGACCAGATAGTCTTAATATTGTACTTTGGATATGTAGGAAAGCTCGAATTTTGCAAGAGCCATGGCGCAGGAGATGGTCTTTAATGATACTTTGGCATCGTGTGTGTGTGTGTGTGTGCGTGTGCGTGCGTGTTTATATATTTATATATATATATATGCATATATATACATATATATTTACACACACACACACACATGTATGTGTGTGTGTGAAATATATATATATATATATATATATATATATATATATATATATATTACATTATTTTATGTGTTTCTTTATCATGAGTAATTCTATTTAAATCGTTATGTTTTTCACGGCTAAAAGGCAGTTATCTGCATTAATTGTAGAAAAAAGACCTGAAGCCTGATTGAACTTTTAAGTATATAATACATCTATTTTAGCATTGCCGTTATCCATATTATGTTGACAATGTATAGTTTTACAGAATCACCGGTAAGTTAAATAATTGTGATTTATTTATTTATTATTATTATTATCATTATTATTATTATTGTTGATATTATTTTTTAAAGGAAACATTTCACTTTTAGCAATTTTGAAAACTAAAATGTAAAAAGTGGACCTAATTTGTCAGTGAACCTAGGGTGCATACAGTACTTTGGTTATATATATATATATATATATATATATATATATATATATATATATATATATAAACACAAACACAAACACAGTAACGTGTACACAAAGATGAAAAGAGAAACAGCCACAGTAGAAAATGAAACTAGTTTCATTTTCTACTGTGGCTGTTTCTCTTTTCATATATATATATATATATATATATATATATATATATATATATATATATATATATATATATATATACACATATATACATATATACATATATATATATATATATATATATATATATATATATATATATATATATATCTTATCAACT
>NC_051389.1:54109204-54114204 GCF_015228065.2 Penaeus monodon | reverse complement strand
AGGAGCTTCGTGAAGTCAACGAGAGGAGAGGAGAGGAGAGACTGATGTGACGAAGGAGGCAAGCAGAGGGCTTTATAGTGGAGGCTTTGATAAGACTGCGTCACCCGCTCACATCACGACCTTTCTTTTTTTCTGTTAATGAAAGCGGGGCGGGAACTATGTCTCAAGGGGGAGAGGGAAGAATACGTGTTGATGTGTCTCATTGCTCACGATATTGGTAATAAATTGATTGTTTTTTCTGCCGACAAAAGTGTGAAACGTTTTAAATGGATATCTGGGTTGGAACTTTTTTCGTCGATATTCTGATGAAGTGAATTTTTAAATAGATTTTATGGCTTAAAGCTACTAGCTACTAACCTATAATTCGACGCCTATTATCACACGTTACTTAGATCATTAAGTTGGCTTTACTGGGAAGTTCCAAACAAGCAATAAGTTCGTTTGTTTTCTGAGAAAAATCCATTGCAGGGAAATACTGTCGAATGATTGTTTTCCTAAGTTCAGTAAAATATTTACAGTACCAACATTAAAACAAACGTTATATTGAAGGCATTGTTAGACGAAAGTATAAGCGTTGCTAAATAGGTTTATTTAGTTTTTTTTCACGTTTTATTGTTAAAGTTATGATATAAGTAACAAATAGAATGAACTATAGCATACCCTTTGGTGTTTGAATATAATAAAAGGGTATTCGCTGGTGATGTTACTACTCCTTACCGTAATAGCCTGTTGTAATGTTATAAACAGATATTTATTCTTTTTTCCTGATGCCTTTCAGTATTCACCTTTTCGCTTTAGACGTCAATCTTAACATGTCATTTTTTATCTATCGTATGTGTTTGGTATGCTCAATGAATCTATATTTCTTCTTTTTTTCTTTTTCTTTCTTTCTATCATTTGATAATTTATACTCATATATATTAGTTTGTATATATCATGCATAACTAGTTATATCAGTACATTGGTGTTGTTTATTCTAATACTACGTTTTCTCTCTCCCACAGGTAAGTAGGAGGACTAGCAGCGGATATGAGAGAGAAAAACGCGCAGAATGGGACGTAAGAAATATTGAGAGTATGGGGGATTTTATTAGATCAAATTGTCTTTGCTGATGAGAGAGAGGGAGAGAGAGAGAGAGAGAGAGAGAGAGAGAGAGAGAGAGAGAGAGAGGAGAGAGAGAGAGAGAGAGAGAGAGAGAGAGAGAGACGAGATTCCAGTGAATCACAATAACTTTCAAGCCTTCTTTTCAAGAACTACTCCACAGTATGTTTATATTAATACCAAGAATATTTTTACCGTCTACAGGATATAATCTGGATACAATTTTGTCAAAACTGAAGCATTTATAAGATAGTTATAGATACAATTTTTAATCCATATGGAAGTCATTCTCCTATTTATTTATATTTATATTATTACTATTGTTGCCTTTAGGAAAAGCGGACAAAGGGAGAGAGAATCCAACGGTAGTGCTTTCCGAGGTCGTGTTAGCCTGTTGATCTCCCTTTGGTGCGGGCGCCGAGTTAGTATTAGGTGGATGCTGTCTGACGGACTTTGACTAAGCCATCTCCATGTCTCTCTCGTTCAAGCATCCCTCTCATACTATTCACTCACACGGACAGAGAGGGACAGAGGGAGAGGAAAGGAAGGAGGGAGGGAAAGGAAGGAAGGGAGGGAGAGAGGAAGAGAGAGAGGAACAAAGAAAGATAGAGGAGAGGAAGGAAGAAAAAGAGAGGAAGAGAGGTGAGGAGAGGGAGGAGGGAGGGGAAGGGAGGGAGAGAGAGAGAGGGAGGAATGGAGAAGGAGGGAGAGAGAGAGAGGGAGGAGGAAGGGAGGAGAGAGAGAGAGGGAGAGAAGAGAAAGAGAGGGAGGGGAAGGGGGGAGGGGGAGGGAGGGAAAGCGGGGAGGGAGGGAGAGCGGGAGAAGGAGTGAGGGAGAGGGAGAGGAAGGGAGGGAAGGAGAGGAAGGGAGGGAAGTTGAGGAAGGAGGGAGAAAAGTAGAGCGAGAGAGATGAGATCGGGAGGGAGGAAGGATAAAGGAGGAGAAAAGGGGACAGCGAAACCGTATTTGATATATTTATGAGGGAGACCTGTGCGTATTGAAGCAGGTTACTGATCATCAGAGTCTGACGAAAACAACCGGCGCATCGGAATTAAGAAAATGCGAAGTGTCAGCGACAACAAATCCTCTTCGGGAGCGCCACAACCTCCCGGGAAATCTGATCGTCCGACAGAGCCCGATTTCACGCTGCAACTCCGCCGATTCGACTGGACTCGCCCGCCGTTTGATGGGAGCGAGGTTTGCGCGCGCCCCCGGATAATGACCACATGAACCCAGTATATTGTGCGGAGTTGGCAGGTCACGTGATCACGAGATTGGAATTTGAAATCAATTAGGGTGGCTCGTTGTGTCCGCTCGGGCTGGGCGGGGGAGGCTGTCCACACTCGGCGGCCTGGGTCGAATTAGCATGTGCAGTTTGTCAGGTTTTCGTCGTGTGGCAAATATGGCGTGCGTCGAATTAACAAAGAGACGTCGAGAGTTGTTGTAGTTCGAATGAAGTGAAAAGGAAACTTCATTGATATAGATAACACTTTTTAATGATCAGATGGTTG
Organism: Penaeus monodon; assembly: GCF_015228065.2. Taxonomy (NCBI): domain Eukaryota; kingdom Metazoa; phylum Arthropoda; class Malacostraca; order Decapoda; family Penaeidae; genus Penaeus; species Penaeus monodon. The sequence continues at coordinate 54,111,592 of NC_051389.1, read as the reverse complement.
TCGTTCGGTAACGTTAGTAGGCTTATTTGAATTTCTTGACTGATGTAACCAATAGAGTGATGGCATAGCAGAATGAGAGACCAAGATTTCCTTACCGCTCCCAGCTGTGATATGAATATTAGATTTGCATGGATAATACGAGATTCTCGGTGCACTCAGGGTGATTATCGGAGACAACATTTTTGGGTCCGTGTATTTTATTTTCATTTTTCTTCGGAATCAAATTCTTCTTGCACGGTATCTCTTACGATATTTCAGCTCGATGGGATATGCGATAGTTCTTGATTAACTTTCATGCATACACGGCGGTATCAGCTATCGGGCCAAATTTCAATATCAAGCAAGATCTGTCAATACCGGCGTCTCGCGTTTCTCCGTCAAATGAAGAAACTTGCGCGTCTGGTGGGAAATATATAAACTCACGCGTGCAATATGAGACGAAATGCCTTTGTAAAGTATTTGAATTTTAGATTATTTATTGGAACCAAACTCCCGAAACCGTAGCGGTGTCGGTTTTGAGCGAAGAATCCCGAATTTGAGATTTGTATAAGATGGGCCGGAAGAATTGAGAGAGAGAGCTAGAGAGAGAGAGAGAGAGAGAGAGAGAGAGAGAGAGAGAGAGAGAGAGAGAGAGAGAGAGAGGAGAGAGAGAGAGAGAGAGAGGAGAGAGAGAGAGAGAGGGAGAGAGAGGAGGGATTGAGATAGGAAGAGAATGTTGATAGCAGGTCTATCTATAAAACCATAATCAGCTTCGTCGGAAGGAAGATTTAAGTTTATTGTCCCATTAATGTTCATTAAGTTATACAGATACGCACGCATAAGATATAGATATTTTTATTGCTAATAGAAATTACATTCATTACGACTAGATATAAACATCAAGACTGAATTCAGTGGTAGCTATCTCCTTTGTGTTTGAAGGTGATGGCAGGGCCATAGTACTTGGGGTGCTTGGCCTTGCCGTAGTAGCTGACCTTGGCCACGAAGCCCTTGTAGTGGTCGGCCTTGTACTCAACCTGGTGGGGAAAAATAGAGTGATTTTTCTTCTCTTTTTTGTATGATTTTCATATTTCATTTGTGTCAAAATAATAGTTAATAAGAGACTGATAATCACGTGTTGTTTGCGGCCATCTGGAAGGGCGACGGTGTAGGAGCCGTGCAGAGCCTTGCCGTCGGATTTCTCGTTCCTGTCGAAGTGCGTTCCCTTGTAGTCGTCGTGGACGTCGTAGTTGAAGTAGTACGGCAGCGGCTCCTGATAGGGGAGATTAACAGTTAAAATTCGGTTTCAGTTAGCAACGCACATCACATTTACATTCGAACACGAGAGCACATTTCTACCGGATAGTAAACTGGTTCATAGACGTCCGGATACGCCGTCGCCGCACACACCACCGCCAACATAACCGCAATCTAGGAAAAAAACAGACACTAGAATGATTGTTTTTCTTATCACAGGAACTCGCTTATTACCCGTAATCTTCTAGTATTAAAAATATCACTTCACTTGGTTGAGATTTAGAAAATACTTATCAAATTTCATTTTATGTTTGTTAAAAGCACACTGTTCAAAGAAACCTTGAGTAGCATTTTAGTTTTTGGGAAGGTGTTTGTAGGATCCTCGAAGTGGCAATGTACCCACCGGCATCAAGTGAAGTCTTATATATTCGGAGAAGTGAAAATTCTTTTGACTTTCAGACACACGTGACCTAACCCCTCCCCCTCCCCTCCTGCCCTGGCGTCAACTACTCTCCCACTCGGGCGGAGTATCAACTTTCAGTCACACGCGTCCATTTGTAATGTCTCGATGCACAAGGGTACGATCTGGCTGGCGTGAATATTTCACGCGCCCTGACCGGCTTAGTTATACACTCGCCCGGGGAGCAGAATCGCGATCCTGCTGTTGTTTATGGTCTTATTATGAAAAGAAATGGTTGCATGTATCTTGTGATGTCGAAATGCCTGTAGAGGAGGTTTGTCTCTGATGATGCAAAGTACAGAATCACGCAAACACTGAGTGTTCATGCACCCGCACATTCACACACACTCAAGCTTCTCTCTCTCTCTCTCTCTTCCACTCCCCCCACTCTCTCTCTCTTCCACTCTCTCTTTCCTCTCCTTCCTCTCTCTCTCTCTCTCTCTCTCATCGTCATCTCTCTCGTCTCTCTCTGTCTTGCTCCCTCTCTACTCTCTCTCTCTCTCCTCTCTCTCCTCTCTCCTTCTCTCCTTCGCTCTTCCTCCTTTCTTCTCTCTCTCTCTCTCTACTCTCTCTCTCTCTTCTCTCTCTCTCTCTCTCCCCCTCTCCCTCTCCTCTCTCTCTCTCTCTCTCTCCCTCCCCCTCCCCCTCTCCTCTCTCTCTCTCTCTCTCTCTCTCTCTCTCTCTCTCTCTCT
>NC_051389.1:54084204-54101704 GCF_015228065.2 Penaeus monodon | reverse complement strand
ATAATCAAAATGCCAATAATAATGATAATTATCGATATTGATGACAAAAAAAAAAATTCCGAAAATTTTCGGATGTCAGGTGAGATTAGGTAGACTTACTAACTGACTCCATGTGACTAGCCCTGTCGGTGTGGAAACAGAATTCAAAAGGAAAAACTACAGTGGCCAGTGCAATTACCCGCCGCCGTGGGTTAGGAGTACATATAACAATAAAAAAACGAAAAAGAATCTTTCCGAAAACCAATAAAAAGGGTCAATAGGTGGGATCAGTCGTACTAGTTATTGACCCTGGTTACAAAGGTCCTTTGGAACAATCTGTGTGTAAACAAAATTAATAAATTAAAATCACAGTGGACATGGCGTATGATACAATGGGTTAAGGTTCTGAGAAATCGTAAATACAAATACCTGTATCTATGCATTATAAGGGCAGTGGATATCTGGTGAAAACACCTTCAGTTCTACTGATTACTGGTTTCACCAAATAATATGTCTGGCGTATTACAGTGTAACTGTTTTAAAAGCGGCAGAGATAGTTCCTCCTAATTAGTTGGAGACTGCGAGTTGAGAAGGAGCCTGGGGGATTCCACTCAACTTTTATTTCTCCTGACAAACCTCTACACCAATGATTAAATACAGAAACGATAATTCATACCACATCGCCCGTCGCGTGGGTTATCAAGGGGCGCGTTAGTTAGTGGGCAACCAGGCTGACAATGTTAAACATGCATCTGGAAGACAAAGAAGATAAAGAAAACATGTCCAATTAAGAAACACATTAAAAATCGGAACGTGGAACGTAAGGAAAATGAAAGAGATGGGTAAATTACATACTGTCTGTAACGAAATGGATAGATACAACATTCAAATACTAGGAATAAGTGAGACCAATTGGAAAAGTAATGGAAGTTTCAAAACTAAAGAAAACAAGACAGTTCTTTTTTCTGGAAAAGAAGAAGGAAATTATAGTGACGGAGTTGCTATGATTCTCACGAAAAAAAACTGCAAATGCACTAATTGGGTACAGCCCAATAAATGATCGCATTTTAAAAGTCAGAATACAAGCAAAACCTCATAATTTAGTATTATACAATGCTACGCACCAACCAATATTGCAAGTGATGAAGAAATGGAAAATTTTTATAACTCTCTCCAAGATACTTTAGACACAATCCCTAACAGAGATGTAAAAATAATCATGGGAGACCTCAACGCCAAAGTAGGAAAAAATAATCTAAAAAATGACACCTGTGGAAAATTCGGCCTTGGAGATATAAATGAAAGAGGTAAAGATTTTATTGAATTCTGTAGTACAAATAATTTAGTTATAGCCAATACATTGTTCCAACACCACCCAAGACACTTGTACACGTGGTTTTCACCAGACAAAAGAACACGCAAACAAATTGAATACATTGTGCTGAACCAAAAATGGAAAAATTGCATAAAAAATGCCAAAACAAGACCTGGTGCCGACTGCAACAGTGACCACCAACTACTAACTATCGACTTTAAAATAAGACTCAAAAAGATGGAACGTCCAACACCACCTCTAAAGCTCGACTACAAAACTCTTGATAACAATTACAGAATTGCAGTGTCAAACAAATTTGAAATACTCAATCAATGTGAAGATGATAAAACACTAAATGAGTTGTGGGAAGAAGGAAAAGAACTCCTGCTGAGCACTGCTTAAGAAACTATCGCCAAAAAGAAAAAGACAAATTCCCCCTGGATGTCTGAAAAAACACTAAGTGAAATTGAAACAAGAAGATGCCTAAAATAAAAAAGGTATCAATAATCCAGTTGAAAAAGTAATTTACAAAAACAAAATACAAAAATTCAAAGATTATTGCGACAAGATAAGGAAAAATATTTAAATGAACATTGCCAGAGAATTGAAAACTGTTCTATCAATAAGACAACTAAAGAACTCTACCAAGGAGTACGAAACATCACACGAAAATTTAAACCTACAATGGACACTATCAAAACTGAAGATGGACTTGTTTTATGTGATGGAAAAGAAGTCAAGATAGATGGAATCAATATTGTTCCAACTATACAAAAGAATAAGATCTAACAACAACATTAATTAGACTCAATGACAGCGAGGATGAACCACCGCCACTGCTGGACGAAGTTATAAAAGCCATAAAAGAAGTAAAGAATAACAAGAGCCCCGGAATAGATGAAATAACAGCAGAACTAATTAGAATGCTGGCGAAAGTGTTGAATACTTCTACAAACTCTGTACAAAAATATGGAATGAAAGAAAATGGCCAGATGACTGGGTAAAATCAGTCTTTACTCCCATACCTAAAAAAGGTGACGCACTCCAATGCAACAATAATAGGACAATTGCCTTAATAAGTCACAGCAGCAAAATTTTGTTGAAAATTATTGCTGAAAGAATGAAGTTGAAGTTAAGAGAGGAAATTGCAGACGAACAAGCGGGTTTTCGCCCTGGAAAAGGTACCAGAAACCAGATTCTAAATTTAAAATTGATCATAGAGAAAAACAGAGAACATCAAAAAGACCTATACCTGTGTTTCATCGATTATGTGAAAGCTTTTGATACTGTTGATCACGATATCCTCTGGAATAACATGTACGATATGAAGTTTCCAAAACACATCATCCAATTAATAAAAGCCTTGTATGACCAACAACAAGCAGCTGTAAAAACCACTTATGGGTTAACAGAATGGTTCGAAGTCAAACAAGGAGTACGACAGGGTTGCATTCTGTCTCCGCACCTCTTTAATATATATTCTGAAACAATTATGACAGGTGCTCTAGAGAATTTTGAAGGAACCGTGGATGTTGGAGGATACAAAATATCAAATCTGAGGTACGCCGATGATATAGTTTTGATTGCCAGCAGTATCACTGAACTACAACAACTACTAGATAAAGTTAGAGAAGCAAGCGAAAAGGCTGGCTTGTTTCTTAATGCCAAGAAAACTAAGATCATGAAGATTCAAAGATAACCGGCAATGAACAATGATGAACATGTTACAATCAATGGAATGATTGTGGAAAATGTGAAAGAGTTCACTTATCTTGGAGCTGTTTTAACTAATACATATGATGATTCACCGGAGATAAAAGAAGAATTACCATTGCCAAAAGCGCCACAATTGCTCTCAATAACATCTGGAAAGACCGAAGCATTACCTTACGGACAAAGCTGAGGTTATTGAACTCATTAGTTTTCCCAATGCATCATATGGTTCTGAGTGTTGGGTGTTGAAGTAGATAGACAAGAAAAAGATCAATAGTTTTGAAATGTGGTGTTACAGACGAGTACTGCGTATTAGCTGGACAGAGAAGAAGACGAATGATGAAGTGCTGAGAAAAATAAATTGTAAAGACCGACTGTTGGACATCTTGAACAAGAGGAAATTAAAGTTTATTGGGCATGTAATGAGAAGTAAAAGTATTGAGAAAAACTTGCTGACAGGGATGGTGATAGGAAACAGAGGAAGAGGCAAACCGAAGACAAGACTGAGCGACAATATCAAAGATATTTGCGGGCTGTCGATGGTACAAGTGGAAAGAAAAGCGTAAGATCGAGTTTAGTGGCGAAGGATGGTCGAGAGGTCCACGGCTGCTCAAACATGAGCATACCGTTATTGATGATGATGCATTATAAATCACACAGACACACACATCCAAGGACAAGCACACGCACGCGCACACTGACACACGTATACGCACACGCACTCGCGCGCACGCACCGACGCACACGCATGCGCATACGCACGCACCAAACACACACAACATATGTTTATATAATACAGAGATACACGCGTTTTATATTCAGCGCCGCTGTTAAATCAAAATTTATGCTGCAAAATATTCTTTCATTGAGGTCCCTTTTCCATTTGCATGCATACTTCATTGCGGTCGGTGGTGGAACAGAATTCAAAAGGAAAAAACTACCGTGCCAGTGCAATTAACCCGCCGCCGTGGTTAGGAGTACATATAACAATAAAAAAACGAAAAGAATCTTTCGAAAACCAATAAAAGGGTTCCATAGGTGGGATCAGTCGTACTAGTTATTGACCCTGTTTACAAAGTTGCTTTTGAAACAATCTGTTGGTAAAACAAAATTAAATAAAATTAAAATCACAGTGGACATGGCGTATGATACATTATGGTTAGTGTTCTGAGAAATCGTGAATACAAATACCTGTATCTATGCATTTATAAGCAGTGGATATCTGTGAAAACACCTTCAGTTCACTGATTACTGGTTTCACCAATAATATGTCTGGCGTATTACAGTGTAACTGTTTTTAAAAAAGCGGCAGAAGATAGTTCCTCCTAATTAGTTGGAGTACTGCGAGTTGAGAAAGGAGCCTTGGGGATTCCACTCAACTTTTATTTCTCCTGACAAACCTCTACACAATGATTAAATACAGAAACGATATTCATACCACATCGCCCGTCGCGTGGGTTATCAAGGGCGCGTTCGTTTAGTGGGCAACAAGGCTGACAATGTTAAACATGCATCTGGAAGACAAAGAAGATTAAAGAAAATGTCCAATTTAAGAACACGATTAAAATCGAACCGTGGACGTAAGGAAAATGAAGAGATTGGGTAAATTAACATACTGTTCTGTAACGAAATGGATAGATACAACAATTCAAATCACGAGGAATAAGTGAGACGCAATGAAGTAATGGAAGTTTCAAAACAAAGAAAACAAGACAGTTTTCTTTTTTCTGGAAAAGAGAAGGAAATTTAGTGACGGAGTTGCTATGATTCCTCCACGAAAAAAAACTGCAAATGCACTAATTGGGTACAGCCCATAAATTATCGCATTTTAAAAAAGTCGAATACAAGACAAAACCTCATAATTTAGTATTATTACCAATGCTACGCCCAAGCAATAGTGCAGTGATGAAGAAATGGAAATTTTTTTTATAACTCTCTCCAAGATACTTTGTAGACACAATCCCTAACAGAAGATGTAACAATAATCATGGAACCTCAAACGCCAAGTAGGAGAAAAATAATCTAAAAAAATGACAGCTGTGGAAAAATTCGGCCTTGGAGATATAAATGAAGAGGAAATGATTTTATTGAATTCCCTGTCATACAAATAATTTAGTTATAAGCAATACATTGTTTCCACCCACCCAAGACACTTGGTACACGTGGTTTTTCACTCAGACCAAAAAGAACACGCAACCAAATTGACTACTTGTGCTGAACCAAAAATGGAAAAATTTGATAAAAATGCAAAAACAAACCTGGTGCCGCCTGCAACAGTGGACCACCAACTACTAACTATCGACTTTAAAATAAGACTCAAAGATGGAACGTCCAACACCACCTCCTATAAAGCTCGACTACAAAACTCTTTATAACAATTCAGAAATTGCAGTGTCAAACAAATTTGAAATACTCAATCAATGTGGAAGATTATTAAAACCTAAATGGATTGTGGAAGAAGGAAAAAGAACCTCCTGCTGAGGCACTGCTTAGAAACTATCGCCAAAAAGAAAAAACAAATTCCCCCTGGATGTCTGAAAAAACACTAAGTGAAATTGGAAACAAAAAGATGCCTAAAATAAAAAGGTATCAATAAATCCATTTGAAAAGTAATTTACAAAAAAAAACCAAATACAAAAATTCAAAATTATTGCGCAAGGATAAGGAAAATATTTAAATGAACATTGCCAAGAGAAATTGAAACTGTTCTATCAATAAGACAACTAAAGAACTCTAACTACCAAGGATACTAAACATCACAACGAAAATTTAACCTACAATGGACACTATCAAAACTGACGATGGACTTGTTTTATGTGATGAAAAAGAAGGCAAAGATGATGGAATCAATATTGTTCCAACTAATACAAAAAAGAATAAAGATCGACAACAACATTAATTAGACCTCAATGACAGCGTAGGATGACCACCGCCACTTGCTGGACGCAGTTATAAAAGCCATAAAAGAGTAAAGAATAACAAGAGGCCCGAAATAGTGATGAAAAACAGCAGAACTAATTAAGAATGCTGGCGAAAGTGTTGAAATACTTCTACAAACTCTGTACAAAAATATGGAATGAAAGAAAATGGCCAGATGACTGGGTAAAATCATTCCTTTACTCCCATACCTAAAAAAGGTGACGCACTCCAATGCAACAATAATAGGACAATTGCCTTAATAGTCACAGCAGCAAAAATTTTTGTTGAAAATTATTTGCTGAAAAAGAATGAAGTTGAAGTGTAAGAGAGGAATTGCCAGACGAACAGCGGTTTTCGCCCTGGAAAGGTAACCAGAAACCAGATTCTAAATTTAAAATTTTGATCATAGGAGAAAAACAGAGACATCACAAAGACCTATACCAGTGTTTTTCATCGATTATGTGAAGCTTTTGATACTGTTTGATCACGATATCCTCTGGCATGAACATGTACATATGAAGTTTCCAAAACACATCATCCAATTAATAAAGCCCTTTATGAAAACCAACACAAGCAGCTGTAAAACCACTTATGGGGTTAACAGAAGGTTCGAAGTCAACAATGAGTACGACAGGGTTGCATTCTGTCTCCGCACCTCTTAATATATATTTCGAACAATTAATACAGGTGCTCTAGAGAATTTTGAAGGAACCGTGGATGTTGGAGGATACAAAAATATCAAATCTGAGGTACGGGCCGATGATATAGTTTTTTTGATTGCCATCAGTATCACGGAACTACAAAACTACTAGATAAAGTTAGAGAAGCAAGCGAAAAGGCTGGCTTGTTTCTTAATGCCAAGAAACTAAGATCATGAAGATTCAAAGATACCGGCAATGAACCATGATGAACATTTTACAATCAATGGAATGATTTGGAAATGTGAAAGAGTTCACTTATCTTGAGCTGTTTTAACTAATCATATGATGATCACCGGAAGATACAAAGAAGAATTACAATTGCCAAAGCGCACAATTGCTCTCCAATACATCTGGAAAGACCGAGCATTCTTACGGACACAGTGAGTTATTGAACTCATTAGTTTTCAAAAAGGAGGACCAATTGCTCATATGGTTCTGAGTGTTGGGTGTTGAGTAATAGACAAGCAGACAGATCAATAGTTTTGAATGTGGTGTTACAGACGAAGTACTGCGTATTAGCTGGCAGAGAGAAGAGAATGAATGAAGTGCTGAGAAAAAAATAAATTGTAAAAGGGAGACCGACTGTTTGGACATCTTGAAACAAGAGGAAGATTAAAAAAAAAAGTTTATTGGGCAATGTAATGAGAGTAAAAGTAGTGAGAAAAACTTGCTGACAGGGAGGGTGATAGGAACAGAGGAAGAGGCAAACCGAAGACAAGACTGAGCGACAATACAAGAATATTTTGCGGGCTGTCGATGGTACATTGGAAAGAAAGCGTAAGATTCCGGTTTGTGGCGAAGGATGGTCGAGAGGTCCACGGCTGCTCAAACATGAGCATACCGTTATTGATGATGATGCATTATAAAGCACACCAGAGCACACACATTCCAAGGACAAACACACGCACGGCGCACACTGACACACTAACGCACAGACCGCACTTCGGCGCGCACGTACCGACTCACACGCATGCGCATCGCACGCACCAAACACACACAACATATGTTTATATAATACAGAGATACACGCGTTTTATATTCAGCGCCGCTGTTAAATCAAAATTTATGCATGCAAAATATTCTTTCATTGAGGTCCCTTTTCCATTTGCATGCATATTCCATGCATGTTCATTGCACGGCTTAAAAGAAACAAACGCGGCGGGCTGAGAGTGCAATAAAGCAGTGAAATGACAGAGGCGGCCTTCTCACGACACAGGCTTTTGATGTTTGATTCTTATATTTATCGTCGTTATTGCTTTGTTCGTCCATTTAATTTCGTTTGATACAGCTGTCATTCGAATTTAAGTTTCAGCGCGAACAATGGCCCCGGTTATTTGGGTCTCGCATATGAGAGGAGTCCGCAGCTTTCTCTCTCTATCTCTCTCTCTCTCTCGTCTCTCTCTCGTCGATCTTCTCCCGTCTGCTCTCTACTCTCTCTCTTCGTCAGTCTCTCCTCTCTCTCTCTTTATTCGGTTCTTTCTTTATTTGTTTATTCATTTATTTGCAAAGAGGGGGTCCTCTTCCCATCATTTTAGTCATTCGTCTCCGATTTCCCCTGTCGCCTTTTTTCTTTTCTTCTTTCTTTTTGTTCGCCTTCCTTGATGCTTATTCACGATTTCTAATGCGCTTTTGCCTCGGCAGGCAATGCGAGGATGTTTTAAATTATTCGCTTCCAAAGTTGTTCTGAAGCTAGGGAGGACACGTAGGTCACACTTTAGTAACGTCTTAATTCCATATAATTTTCATGTCTATTGATTTAGTAACAGCATAAGCTTAATGGTGTGTGTGCATTTATATATTCTATATAGATATATATTATATAATATATATATATATAATATATTATTATATATATATAGTTATATGTGTGTGTGTGTGGTGTGGTGTGTGTGTGTGTGGTGGTGTGTGTGTGTGTGTGTGTGGTGTGTGTGTGTGTGTGTGTGTGTGTGTGATGTGTGTGTGTGAGAGAGAGAGAGAGAGAGGAGAGTGTGTGTGTGTGTGCGTGTGTGTATGTATGTATGTATGTATGTATGTATGTATGTTGTATTTGTGTATATATAGATATATATCTATATATATATATATATATTATATATATATGTTTGTGTGGTGTGTGTGTGTGTGTGTGGTGTGTGTGTGTGTATTATATATATGTGTGTATATATATGTATTATATATGTATTGTGGATATATGTATATAATATATAATATATTATATATATATATATATATAGATTATATATTTTAATATGTATATATATATCTATATATATATATATATATTATTATATGTGTGTGTGTGTGTGTGGTGGTGTGTGTGTGTGTGTGTGTGTGTGTGGTGTGTGTATTATATATTATGTGTGTGTGTGTGTGTGTAAATATATATATATAAATATTATATATAAATAGAATTATATATATATAGATATATATATGTGTGTGTGTGGTGTGTGTTGTGTGTGTGGGGGGTGTGTGTGTATGTATCATATGTGTGTATATATATGTATATATATATATTATATATAATCTATATATATAGTATGTGTGTGTGTATTATATTTATATATATGTATGTAGATTATGTATATATATGTATATATATATATGTATCACACATATATATACATATATATACACACATAATATATACATATAATATACACACATATATATACATATATATACACACACATATATATATCCATATATTATATATACACACACATATATACAATATATATATACACACACACACACACACACAACCACACACACACCCACACACACACACACATATATTATATATATATATATAATATCTATAACTCTATATATATATAGATATAATGTGTGTGTGTGTGTGTGTGTGTGTTGTGTGTGTGTGTGTGTGTGTGTATGTATATATATATATGTATATATGTGTGTTTATATATATATATGTATATATATAAATGGTGTGTGTATATATTATATATATATCTATATATATAATATATATATATATATTATATGTATAATATGTGTGGTGGTATATATATGTCTGTATTGTGTGTATATTATAGTATATAGATGTGGTGTATATAATATGTATATATATGTGTATACATATATATATATATTATACACATATATATACCATATATATCACACATATATATATACATCTATATAACACATTATATACATATATGTAACACACATATATATACATACACACACACTACACACCACACACACACACACACACACATATATTATATATATATATATATATATATAATATAGATCCATATATTATGTATATATATATATATATACTATATATATAGAATATATATTATATACAATATACTACAACATATACATATATATACATATATATACACACAATATTTATACATACACACACACACACACACGACACGACACACACACCACAACATATATATATATATATTATGATATATATATATAATTATGTATATATATATTACACAAATACATCATACATACTACCTACAGACATACATACATACACACACACACACACACAAAAACACACTCTCTCTCTCTCTCTCTCTCTCTCACACACAAAGAGCGCACACACACACACACCACCAGCACACACACACACACAGACACCACACACACGACACAACACTACACACACACACACACTAACACCAGCACCACAACACACACACATATATATATATAATATATATATTATTATAATATATATATCTAATATATATATATATATATATATATATATAAATGCACACACACCATTAAGCTTATGCTTTACTAATCAATAGACATGAAAATGATATGGAATTAAGAAAGTATAAAGTGTGACCACGTGTCCTCCCCTAGCTTCAGAACAACTTTGGAAGCGCATAATAAAACATCCTCGCATGCCTGCCGAGGCAAAAGCTGCATAGAAATCGTGAATGCATCAAGGGAAGGCGACAAAAGAAAGAAGAAAAGAAAAAAGGCGACAGGGGAATCGGAGACGAATGACTAAAGATGGGAAGAGACCCCCTCTTTGCAAATAAATGAATAAACAAATAAAGAAAGAACCGAATAAAGAGAGAGAGAGAGAGAGAGAGAGAGAGAGAGAGAGAGAGAGAGAGAGAGAGAGAGAGAGAGAGAGAGAGAAAGCTGCGACTCCTCTCATATGCGAGACCCAACCTAACCCGGGGCCATTTTTTTCGCGCTGTAAACTAAATTTCGAATGACAGCTGTATCAAACGAAATTAAATGGACGAACAAAGCAATAACGACGATAAATATAAGAATCAAACATCAAAAGCCTGTGTCGTGAAAGGCCGCCTCTGTCATTCACTGTTTATTGCACTCTCAAAGCCCGCGTTGTCTTCTTTTAAGCCTGCAATGAACATGCATGGAATATGCATGCAAATGGAAAAGGGACCTCAATGAAAGAATATTTTGCATGCATAAATTTTGATTTAACAGCGGCGGGCTGATATCAAACGCGGTATCTCTGTTTATTAACATATGTTGTGTGTTTTGGTGGCGGTGCGTATGCGCATGCGTGTGCGTCGGTGCGTGCGCCGCGAGTGCGTGTGCGTATACGTGTGTCAGTGTGCGCGTGCGTGTGCTTGGTCCTGGATGTGTGGTGTCTGTGTGATTTATAATGCATCAATCATCATAACGGTATGCTCATGTTTGAGCAGCCGTGGACCTCGTCGACCATCCTTCGCCATCTAAATCGATCTTACGCTTTTCTTTCCACTTGTACCATCCCCCCGACAGCCCGCAAATATCTTTTATATTGTTCGCTCAGTCTTGTCTTCCGGTTTGCCCCTCCTCTGTTTCCTATCAACACCCTGTCAGCAGTTTTTCTCACTCCTTTTACTTCTCATTCCATGCCCAGATAAACCTTTAATTCCTCTTGTTCAAGATGTCTCCAACAGTCGGTCTCCACAATTATCTTTCTCAGCACTTCTTCATTCGTCTTCTTCTCGTCCAGCTAATACGCAGTACTGTTCTGTAACTACCCCACATTCAAAACTACTGATCTTTTCTTTGTCTTCTACTCAACCACCCAACACTAAGGAAACAATATGATGCAATGGGGAAACTAATGAGTTTCACTAACCTCAAGCTTTGTCCGTAGGTAATGCTTGGTCTTTCCAGATGTTATTGAGAGCAATTGTGGAGCTTTTGGCAATGGTAAAATTCTTCTTTTTATCTCCGGTGAATTCATCATTATGTATGAGGTTAAAACAGCTCCAAGATAAGTGAACTTCTTTCACATTTTTCCCACAATCATTCCATTGATTGTAACATGTTCATCATTGTTCATTGCCGGTTATCTTTGAATCTTCAGATCTTAGTTTTTGCATTAAGAAACAAGCCAGCCTTTCCGCTTGTTTCTCTAACTTTATCTAGTAGTTGTTGTAGTTCAGTGATTACTGCTGGCAATCAAAACATACCATCGTGTGGGCGTACCTCAGAAATTGATATTTTGTATACATCAAACATCCCACAGTTCCTTCAAATTCTTAGAGCACATCTCATAATTGTGTCAGAATATTATATATTAAAGAGGTGCGGAGGACAGAAAGGGAATGCAAACCCTGTCGTATTACTTGTTTGACTTCGAACCTTCGGTTAAACATAAGTTGGTTCTTACAGCTGCTTGTTGTTGGTTCATACAGGCTCTTTATTAAATGGGATTGATGTGTTTTGGAAACTTAATATCGTACATATTTATTCCAGAGGATATTTGTCAACAGTATTCAAAAGCTTTCACATAATCGATGGGAAACACATGTATAGGTCGTTTGATGTTCACTCTGTTTTTTCTCTAGGATCAATTTTAAATTTAGGAATCTGGCTTTCTGGTACCTGTTCCAGGGCGGAAAAACCCGCTTGTTCGTCTGCAATTCCTCTCTTAACTCAACTCATTCTTTCAGCAATAAATATTTCAACAAAATTTTGCTGCTGTGATTATTAAGGCAATCTGTCCTATTTATGTTGCATTGGTGAGTGCGTAACTTTTTTAGGTATGGGATTAAAGGACTGAATTTTACCAGTTCTTGCTGGCCATTTTCTTTCATTCCAGATTTTTTTGCACAGAGTTTGTAGAAGAGTATTCAACACTTTCGCCAGCATTCTTAATTAGTTCTGTGTTATGTCATCTATTTTCCGGGCTCTTGTATCTTTTAGTCATTTTATGCGCGTTTATAACTTAGTCCAGCAGTGGCGGTGGTCATCCGCTGTCATTGAGGTCGAAATTAATGTTGTTGTTAGGATATTATTCTTTTTGGATAAGTTGGAACAATATTGATTCCATCTATCTTGACTTCTTTTCCAATATCACATAAAACAAGTCCTCTTCAGTTTTGATAGTGTCCAGTGTAGGTTTTAAATTTTCGTTGTGATGTTCGTACTCCTTGTAGAGTTCTTTAGTTGTCTTATTGATAGAAACAGTTTTCAATCTCTGGCAATGTTCATTAAAATATTTTGCCTTTATCTTGTCGCAAATCTTTGAATTTTTGGATTTGTTTTTGTAAATTACTTTTTCAACTGGATTGATTGATTACCTTTTTATTTTTAGGTCATCTTCTTGTTCAATTTACTTAGTGTTTTTTCAGCTATCCAGGGGGAATTTTGTCTTTGTCTTTTTTGGCGATAGTTTCCTAAGCAGTGCTCGCAGAGGTTCTTTTCCTTCTTCCCACAACTCATTTGGTGTTTTTCATCTTAACATTGATTGAGTATTTCAAATTGTGTGTCTTATTTTAAAGTCGATAGTTAAGTAGTTGGTGGTCACTGTTGCAGTCGGCACCCAGGTCTTGTTTTGGAATTTTTTATGCAATCTCTCCATTTTTGGTGCAGCACATGTAGTCAATTTGTTTGCGTTTCTTTGGTCTGGTGAAACCACGCGTTGTGTTACAAGTGTCTTGGCGTGGTGTTTGGAAAACATGTATGGCTATAACTAAATTAATTTGCTAATAAGAATCATTAATAATAATTCTTTACCTCTTCATGTATAATCTCCAAGGGCCGAATTTTCCAAGGCTATAATTTTTAGATTATTTTGTCTACTTTGGGCTTGGTGAGGTCTCCCCGTGATTATTTTTAATCTCTGTTAGGGATTGTTCTAAAGTCTCTTGGAGAGAGTTATAAAAAAAAAATTCCATTTCTTCATCACTTGGCAATATTTGGTTGGTGCGTAGCATTTGTATAATACTAATATTATGAGGTTTTGATTGTATTCTGACTTTTAAAAATCAGATCATTTATTGGGCGTACCAATTAGTGCATTTGCAGTTTTTTTCGTTGAGAATCATAAGCAATTTTTCGTGACTATAATTTCCTTTCTCTTTTCCAGAAAAAAACTGTCTTGGTTTTCTTTAATTTTGAAACTTCCATTACTTTTCCAATTGGTCTCACTGATTCCTAGCAATTTGAATGTTGTATCTATCCATTCGTTACTAGGACAGATATGAATTTACCATCTCTTTTCATAATTTCCTTACGTTCCAAAGTTTCCGATTTTTGTAATGTGTTTCTTAATTTGATCCTGTTTTTCCTTTATTCTTCTTTGTCGTCCACGATGCATGTTTAACATTGTCAGCTGGTTGCCCACTAACTAACGCGCCCCTTTGATAACCCACGCGACGGGCATGTGGTATGAATTATCGTTTCTGTATTAATAATTGGTGTAGAGGTTTCAGGAGAAAAATAAAGTTGAGTGAATCCCCAGGCTCCTTCTCCAACTCGCAGTCTCCAACTAATTAGGAGGAAACCTATCTCTGCCCGCTTTTAAAACAGTTACACTGTAATACGCCCAGCAGATATATTATTTGGTGAAACCAGTAATAAGTAGAAACTGATGGTGTTTTCCACAGATATCATGCCCTGCTGCGAACAGTTTCACCGCAACCTGGTATAGGGAGCTTCAATAGGGTGATATCTTGTTCAAAGGGAACCCTAGGGTGCGTGTTATTGTCTTACCCAGACAAATATATTATATATATGATATAATGCTCGGTTCCAAAATAAATTACATATACATATACATATACACATATACCATTTCATTCATTCATTCATCAGCCATTGAGGGTCCGTTTGCTTGGACGTAGGCTCAACCAATTTGCATGTTTGGGGAGTTTGGGCCCCACACCCACGCGCTGGCCCAGGGCGAGTTGGCGGGGTTTGGATGGGTGCTTCGTCTGGTAAGCCTCAAGTTGGTACCTCCCCGACAGCGTGACGTACCGTTTTCAACAACAGCGGCCTTGGCTGCCCAGGAGGCGCAGTATCTAGGTTCGGATTTACATAGAATTATTTAAATCCAGCGAGCATGCGCGCGTTCACCTACGCGCGTGTGTGTGAGCGCGCTCCACATGCGCGCGCGCCGATACATCGATACATATAGATACATATCTACAGATACATATACACATATTGCATAATATACATATATACATATACATTATATTATATAATAATATATTATATATATATATATATATATATATACATATACATATATATATACATATATATACATTATATATCTACATATATATACATATCTATATAATACATTATATATATACATATATATAATATAAATATATATAAATATATATACATATATCATACATACATACCTAAATTATCCTTGTATTTGAATAAAAGGGCATTTTTCTTTCTGGGGTTAAGTAAAATATAATGTGAATATACATACACACACACACACACACACACACACATATATATATATATATATATATATATATATATATATATATATATATATATATTTTTTTTTTTTTTTTTTTTTTTTTTTTTTTGTTTTGTTTTTCCAAACAAAATGCGTTTTACTTGCCATTTAGAAACAAATTCCTGACAATATTTCGGCAGTATGGTTCGTGTCATCATGTAAAAAAAACAGGACTATTGTAAGGTAGACGCTTAACAAGAAAAGGATATGCCAGAGGCATCATCACAGGTTAGTAGGTTGCTTGCTGCTCTGCGAATTGCGAAGTTTTGGCTTCGCCGGGCCTTTCCATTATGGCACGGCCTGTGTCAGCTTTTTAGGGCTGTCTCATTTGTTTGTCTGACACTCGGTGCTTACCGTGGCGGTGGGATTGCCAGCAGGCGCTCCCGTAGCCGTGGTGTAAGCATCTCGCATAATCTCTTTACCAGCACGACGGCTGTGTTCTGTGGGCTTTGTCTTAGGAATTGCGTGTGCACGCAATTCTCCTAGTAATGTACCAGTGTGGCGTTCGGCTCGCCGCAGTGCATGCAACACCTCTCTTCACGTTCTATGGTTTGTATAATCTGCCATGCACAGTGGTAACCTAGGCGCATTCTGTGCAGAATGACTTCGGTACCTCTGTTGTTTATTTCAGAGAGTGCCAGTGGTTCATAGCCTGTGGCGTCTGAGTACTAGCTGGCCGAGGGGGAACATCTCGTTTCCTCTGTGTGTATGACCACGTGTCCTTCCATCACGGACGCGTGGCTCAGTGCTCCCATGATAGCAACTGCCCCTGCCTGTAGCGAGGAGGCGTTGTCTGTTACCCTCATGGATATTGTGGCATCCCTTGCTGCGAAGCCGGCGCCTGCAGTGTGGGTCAAGGGATCGACCGATCCATCCGTGTAATATGTTCTGCTCCCCGGAGGGGTGATGGTTGCAATGACCCTCTGGGACAGGTTAGGTTATTAAATTATTCAGAAAATAGTGATCGAGTTGCAAGTTTTATTCAGTGCCAATTAAAAAAAGTATTTCTCTGTATAAGGAGATTAACAAAAAATATATGCAGTACTTAAAAACTGGTGCCTGAATGCGTGTTTCCCGATAAAGTAAATCATCGTAGTCCGATGGCGAGGTGTCTTTCTCCGAAAGATAACAACGTATCCAGCTCCATCTCTAACCACATATTTGTAGATAGGTGGGGAAGACAATGGCGGGGAGATCGAGAAGTAAAGTTTGGTTGAATTATGCCCGCCAGCATAATTCCTTCGTGTCCTTTTACAATAGTTTTTTTCCCGTTCTTGTAGGAGACAAAAATATATTTGCCATATAAATGAAATTACAGTAACTAACAAGGAAGGTTACCGTTGTATAGTTCCTTTTCTTTCTTTTAGGCAGGTACTATAGACAATTTGTGTGTGTGGGGGGGGAGGGGTAGTAGATATAAAAGATGGGTAAATTACTGAAAAGCTACTCAGCATCTGTGCTGATTCGTCTTTTTTCTTACATCATCATAAAACGGAAGGTCCATAATCGATGTTTACATTGGTCTTTTTACATCAGAAGGGGAGCGCACTTCGAGATGGTCACAAGTGGGTAAATGTATGTATAAGTAAGAAACCTCTCATGCAAGGATACTCCCGTCTGCATATAGCTATGCATATGGGCCTTAAGGGAAACTGAACATTCCCAGCTGGCATTATAGATTGTAAAGAGAATCATCAACGTGAGATATGAGACAGCAAAACATAGCTGGGTTGACGACACGTGGGGGCAGGTGAGGACACTAGTTGATAGACAACTAATGTTTAGACGGATATATGAGACCTCACACAGATACGTTGAAAAACCTATTAATGCTAAATTGAACAAAACCAACGACTTTCAATCTATCAGGTAACTGACCTTTTAGTTGTATTGGCAGTGAAACATCCAAACATGCGAGGTAGTGATTATCGCATTTATATTACACAGAAAATTTAAGCCTGTTATTTTCATTTCTTTATGTCCCCGCCTGTTAGGACGCATGCTGTGTAAGGTTGAAAGTTTAATAAAGGCATATTGATTGATTGATTATTTCAAATTATCTGCCGCGTCAACAGCTAAGTATTACGCAAAAACCGCTAATAAAATATC
>NC_051389.1:54077061-54084104 GCF_015228065.2 Penaeus monodon | reverse complement strand
ATAAAAAGGGGAAACGCAACTTTTTTTTTTCCCCCCGACAAAAAAAAACCGGGAAAGGAAATTTCCGCCCCGGGGAAAAGGGGCCTTCCCTAAATTTTTGGCTCCACACCGTGCCCTTGATGGCCGCAAACAACACGTGTTTAACCCCCCTTCTATTTTACGAAATATGTGCTTAATTTTTCTATGGGAAAAAGGTAATGACATATTAAAGGGTCATTTTTTTAAAGAAAACGCTAAAAATAAAAGGTAAGTTCTTTTCAAAGGTCGAATATATGCTGACACTACAAGGGAAAAGTACCAAGGTCAATACGGCAAGGCCAAGCCCCCCAAAACTATGGCCGCATCCCCTTTAAAGCACAAGGGTGATGACTATACTAATTAAACGGGTCTTAGAATGAACAATAATTATAATTAAAAATAAAATATAATATATATATTATATTATAAATAATTTTATATATATATAATATATATATTGCACTAGTCGAAACTCTTCAGTTTTCAATGTAATAAACCTATCAAATAAAAAGGGTGAATCTAAATGCCCCCTTAATTCATCAATTCCTTTTAATAGCGAGACAGGTCTACCAAAAATACAAATGGTAAAAGGAGATAGAAAAAATATCGCAAATCTATTGCTGTCTACGAATAGCATATCCTTTAACAAAGGAAAAAAAATACGAGACCAATTTTACATCATGAACACAGTTTTTATTTCATATCAAAAAAAAAAAATGCGTCGAACAATAAAGAGAAACAAGCTTTTCGGAATCCCTTTGATGTACAATAAATTTGCACTAAATAAAAAAACCGCTTTAAGCATTTGAATTTTTAAATCGCAATTTTTTGCGTTTTTAAAGCTATCAGATATAGAAAAAAATGAAAAAATAAATCCTGCAACCTCGGGAAAAACACCACGAACCCCTGGGGGCCCAAAATATGACAAAAAAACAATTCAGTTTTCATAAAAATATCGAAACTTTATTATAAAGCAATCTCAAATCCCAAAATACCTAAAAAATTTACCAAAGCAAATGAGTCAGCTAAATTTGGGTAAAAATTTTTTCCAGCAGTATCAAATAAGATAAAGAAAAAAAAAAAACAATTTTAGTTTTAAAGATCCGAAAATTACACAAGAAAAATTTTTGTGTTTAAAAACAAAAAAGGGCAGCTCAAGAAGCACAAAATGAGAGACAAATAGCAAAAAATTTGTACGTGTTCTAATAGTGCAAAATAGACAAAGTCGTATATACAATATATACTATATAGAAAATGTACTGTCGTAAGAAACACACGACTTTTATACGCTGCGCGGGTTTCATACAGGACGTGCGTCAACCACACATGTACATCAATAAATAATAAGTATAATACATACATATGATACTATATACATAAAACCACAAACAAAACCACCCCACACACACCCCAAACACACACAAACAAAAAACACCCACACACACACACACACACAAAACCCCCACACACACACAATAAATATAATTAAAAATTATAATATATATAAAATATATATATAATATAATATATATAAAATATAATATTTTAAAATTATATTTATAATTAAATAATTATATATATATAAATAATTATTATATATATATATATATATAAAATATATAAAATATATATATAATATTTTTATAATTATATATATATATTAATATATAAAATATTTTGTGGTGTGTGTGTGTGGGGGGGGGTTTGTGTGTGTGTTGTGGTGGTTGTGTTGTGTGTGTGTGGTGGGGGCGCTTTTGTTTGTGGGGTTTTTATGAATATGTAGCAGATGTAGGGGAATATCGATAATTTATTGAATGTACAGTGTGGTTGCGCACGTCCGTTATGTACCCGCGCAAGGGGCGTATAAAAGTCAGGGGTGTTTTTACGTCAGTACATTTCATATATGATAATTTGAGTATACGACTTGTCTAATTTTGCACTATTAAAAACACATACAAAAATGGGGTAATTTGCTCTCCATTTTGGTTTTTGAGCTGCCCTTTTTGTTTTTTTAAACAGAAATTTTTTTGTGAAATTTTTCGGGGATCTTTAAAACTAAAAAGTTTTTTTTTTTTCTTTATTTTTATTTAAAAATGCGGGGAGAAATGTTTCCCCAAAAATTTTTGCGCTCATTTGCTTTGGTAAATCATTTAGGTTTTTTTAGGAATTGAGATGCTTTTAACAAGTTTCAAATTTTTTTAAATGCAAACAAATTGTTCTTTTGTCATATTTTGGCCGCCATTTTTGGGGTGTTTTTACCGGGGTTGCAGGATTTATTTTTTTTTGTTTCTAATTGTAGCATTGAAAACGCAAAGAAAGCAGATTATAAAAAATTAAAAGCATTAAAGCGGTTTTTTTATTTTAGTGCAATGTTTGTAATCGAAGGGGATACGAATAAAGCTTGGGTTCTGCTTTATTGGTTACGACCAGCATTTTTTTTTATTGATATGTAAATAAAAAACTGGTTCAGATGTATGTATTCGTTTTTTTAATTTTTGAAGGAATAGCTACGTAGCACAGAATAGTTTTGCGAATGATTTTCAATCTCCTTTTACCATTTGTATTTTCGGAGCCCTGTCTCGCTATTAAAAGGAATGATGAATAGTAAGGGGGGACATTTAAGATTCAACTTTGTATTTGAAAGGTTTTTTTTACATTGAAAACTAAAAAGGGAGTTTCGACTAGTGGGAATTTTAATTATAATATATATAATATATATAATATTAAATATATAATATAATAATATTTTAATATATATATTGTTCAATTAAATATAGCCCATTTTAATTAGTGATAGTATCCCCCTTTGTGCTAAAGGGTGATGGCGGGCCCATAGTTTTGGGGGTTTGGGCCTTGGTAGTAGGGGCCCTTTGGACTCCCCTGTAGTGATCAGCAGTAATTCGACCGTGAAAAGAAACTTACCGTTTTTTTTAGCATTTTTACTTTAAAGAAATAGTACGTTTTGGAATATGTAAACCCTTACCCTATAAGATATATACAGCACATATTTCGTAAAGAAAAGGGGAAAATCACGTGTGTTTGCGGCCATCGGGAAGGGGCCCGGGGTTGGGGAGCCTATAGAGTTTTTTTTCCCCCGTCGGTTTTCCGTTCCTGTAAAAGGCGTTCCCGGTATTCGTGGGACGTCGTAGTTGAAGTAGACGGCAGAGGCTCCTGATCGAGAAGGGGCCCATGATTAAAATTTGCTTTCATGAAAAAAAAAGACCTCGGAATGGAAATCAGAGTTAACTTTATTTACATTTAACAGTAGTAATAGCAGACAGTTTCTCGAATTAAAGGGGTAAAAAATTTTTATAGAAAAGGGTTAATCTCGGCTTTCAAACATCACAACGACTGGGATATTATTGTGAATTTGCCGGGTTTCAGAAGGGACTGTTTTTTTTACTACCGGATAGTAGACTGGTTTATTTTACGTTGGATACCCGGATGCCAAGGCAGCCCCCAAGAAAACAAGTATCCCTGAGAAGGAGAAGGTGCGCAGATCATCGATTTTATCAGCTGATCGAAACAAAAAATTTTTTTTCTTTTTCAATATTATCTCATATTGCTTTTTCAGGAATATTTTGGCGCTAAAAAGCAATAAAGAACAGATAAGAGTAGTACGAAACCTTTGGGGTAACTTTTTATTTTAGAAGTGGGGGATTTGCGGGTTGAGCGGAATGATTTGACATGCGTTCTGGGGTTGTTTTTTAAACATGGCGGGACTTTACCAACCCTTCATGGGGGACTTGTGCACGTGAGTGAGGGCCCCAAGCATCGCTTGAAATGCCAGTCCCCATGCGTAACAGTGCGTTTTTCTTACGGTTTGGGGAGAAATTATATAAATAGTTTTGTTTTTGAACAGGTTTTGATAGCATTATAATAATAAAAATGCAATAAAAATGATATTATCGATATGATAAAAAAAAAAAAACCGAAAATTTCGGAGCAGGTGAGTTTGGGTAGATTACAACGGACCCATGTGTACCCCTGTCTTTTGTGGAAAACAGAATTCAAAAGGAAAAAAAAAAACTACAGGGGCCGTGCAAACCCGCGGGGGGTTAGGATACATATAAAATAAAAAAACGAAAAAGAATCTTTCCAAAAAACCAATAAAAAGGGTCAAAGGTGGGGACAGTGTACATTTATTGCCCCGGTTTAAAAAGGGCCTTTGGAACAATCTGTGTGTAAACAAAATTAAAAAAATTAAAAATCACAGGACAGGGCGTATGATACAATGGGTTAAGGTTCGAGAAATCGTAAATAAAAACCCGTATTTTGCATTATAAGGGCAGTGGATACGGGTAAAAAAACACCTTCATTTTCTACGATTACTGGTTTCCCCAAATAATATGTCGGGCGTTACAGTGTAATTTTTTTAAAAAGGGGCGAGAAGTTCCTCCTAATTTTTGGAGATGCGAGTTGAGAAGGAGCCTGGGGATTCACTCAACTTTTAAATTTTCCCTGAAAAAACCTCACAAAAAGATTAAATACAGAAAGAAAAATTCTAACACATCCCCCGTCGCGGGGTTTTATCAAGGGGGGGCGCGTTATTTAGGGGAAAAACCGGGTGACAATTTTTAAACATGCATCTGGAAGACAAAAAAGATAAAGAAAAACATTTTCCAATTAAGAAACACATTAAAAAGGGAAAAACGTGGAACGAAAGGGAAAATGAAAGAGATGGGTAAATTTTAATACTTCGTAACAAAAAATGGATAGATCAAACTTTCAAATATGGGAAATAATGAGAAAAATTTGGAAAAGTAAGGAAGTTTAAAACAAAGAAAACAAGACGTTCTTTTTTGGAAAAGAAGAAGGAAATTATGTGACGGGTTGTTTGATTCCCACGAAAAAAAAACGCAAATGCACAATGGTAACCCCAATAAAGATCGCTTTTTAAAAAAGTCAGAATACAAGCAAAACCATAAAATTAGATTATACAATGCTACGCCCCAAACCCCAATTTTGCAAGTGATGAAGAAATGGAAATTTTTTAAACTCTCCCAAGATACTTAGACAAAATCCCCCAACAGAGATGTAAAAATAATCATGGGAGCCTCAAAAGCCAAAGTAGGAAAAATAATCTAAAAAAAAAGACAGCTGTGGAAAATTGGCCTTGGGGAATAAATGAAAGAGGGGAAAGATTTTATTGAATTCTTAGTACAAATAATTAGTTATAGCCAAACATTTTTCCAACACCACCAAGACACTGTACACGTGGGGTTTTACCAGACAAAAGAACACGCCAACCAAATTTACTCATTGTGCTGAACCAAAAAAAGGAAAAAAAGCAAAAAAAATGCCAAAAAAAGACTGGGGCCCCACTGCAACAGTGACCACCAAAACTAACATCGACTTTAAAATAAGACCAAAAGATGGAAGCCAAAAAACCACCTCTAAAAACTCGATACAAAACTCTTTTATAACAATTACAGAATGCATGCAAACAAATTTTAAATATCATCAAGTGAAGATGAAAAACACTAAATGGTTTTGGGGAAGAAGGAAAAGAATCCTGCGAGCACGCTTAAGAAAAACTACCCCCAAAAAAAAAAAAGAAAATTCCCCCCGGATGTCTGAAAAAACACTAAGTGAAATTGAAACAAGGAAGATGCCAAAATAAAAAAAAGGGATCAATAATCCAGTTGAAAAAGTAAAAAACAAAAAACAAAAAAACAAAAAACAAAAATTATTTCGACAAGAAAGGAAAAATATTAAATGAACATTTCCAGAGAATGAAAAGGGTTTTACAATAAGGGCAACAAAGAAAATTACAAGGGAGTACGAAACATCACACGAAAATTTTAAACCCAATGGAACTATCAAAACGAAATGGGCTTGTTTTTGTGATGGAAAAGAAGTCAAAGATAGTGGGAACAATTTGTTTTAACTAATCCCAAAAAAAATAAAAAAATTAACAACAACATTAATTAGACCAATGACAGCGAGGGTGAACCACCCCCCACTGCTGGGGCGAAGTTTTAAAAAAAACCATAAAAGAAGTAAAGAATAAAAGGGCCCCGGAAAAGATGAAATAACAGCAAAACAATAGAATGCTGGGAAAAGTGTTTAATACTTTTACAAACTCTGTACAAAAATATGGAAAGAAAGAAAATGGCCAGATGCTGGGTTAAAAACAGTCTTTACTCCCATACCTAAAAAAGGTGGGCGCACCCAAAGCAACAATAATAGGAAAATTGCCTTAATAAGTCACAGCAGCAAAATTTTTTTTTGAAAATTTTTGCTGAAAAGAATGAAGTTGAAGTTTAAAAGAGGAAATTGCAGACGAACAAGCGGGTTTTTTTGCCTGGAAAAGGTACCCGAAAACCCGATTCTAAATTAAAATTGTCATAGAGAAAAACAGAGCATCAAAAAGAACCAACCTGTGTTCATCGATTATGAAAGCTTTTGAACTGTTGATACGATACCCTTTTAAAACAGTACGATTGAAGTTCCCAAAAACCCCTCATCCCCAATTTAAAAAAAGCCTTGATGCCAACAACAAAGCAGCGTAAAAACCCCCTTTTGGGTTTAACAGAATGGTTTGAAGTCAAACAAGGGACGAAAAGGGTTGCATTCGCTCCGCACCCCCTTTAAAAATATATTCTGAAACAATTTTTGACAGGGGCTCAGAATTTTAAGGAACCGGGAGTTGGAGGATACAAAATATCAAAACGGGTACGCCGGAAATTTTGATTTCCAGCGTATCCCCCGAACTACAAAACTACTAGTAAAGTTTGAGAAGCAAGCGAAAAAGGGGTGGCTTGTTTTTAAAGCCAAGAAAAATAGATCATGAAGATTCAAAGTAAACCGGCAAAGAACAATGAGAAATGTTTCAATCAATGGGAAAGATTGGGAAAAGTGAAAAAGGGTTTATTATCTTTTTGGGGTTTTAACTAATACATATGATTTCACCCCGGGGATAAAAAAGAAGAATTCCATTTCCAAAAGGCCCCAATTGCTCTCAAAACATTGGAAAGACCCAAGCATTACCTTACGGACAAAGCTGGGTATTTAATCATTGT
>NC_051389.1:54057061-54059561 GCF_015228065.2 Penaeus monodon | reverse complement strand
GTTTATAACAATAAAAATAATAATAAAAATAATGATATTGTGATAATAAAAATTTTTAGTAATGATGATAATGAAGATGCTGATGATACTAATTATAATGATAATAATAGTAATAATAATAGTGGTACTGATTGTCATGATGACAATAATAATAATGATAATTATAAGGATAATAGAATAATAATAACATAGTAACAATGATAGTAATAATAGTAATACTGATAACAATGATCACAATTATAATGAAAGAGATAATGATGCTAATGATAATAATACTAATAGTACTGACAATGACAAAATCAAAGAAAAATGAGATTGAAACAGCAACGACCCAGATAGCGAAAGACGACGATTTACCTTGGAATCCATGATGAGAAGTCAGCTGACGAAGGAGCCGAAGGAGGCTGCAGGAGATGAGCGTTCTGTGATCGTCTTCTGTGCCCTGCTTTCCCCTTTTATACGCACTCGCATCCTTTGTCCTCGTCGCCCTGTGGAGGCTGGACTGACGAAACTACACCTCCGGGCAAGAAGGGCGTGGGAGGGGGCGGGACTACCCCGGCGGAGACGCGGTTCCTCGTCGAAAAAAATAGAATAGGAAAAAGAAGATCCGATGTGTACGTGCGTGAAGCGTGACCGGGATGCGTGCTTGTGTGTGTGTGTGTGCGTGCATCCTTCTACCCATCCACCGTCCATCCGTCCGTCCGTCTGTCCTTCCATCCTTCCATCCATCCATCTCTCCTTCCATCCTTCCATCCATTCGTCCGTCCGTCCGTCCGTCCGTCCGTCCGTCCGTCCGTCCGTCCGTCCGTCCGTCCGTCCGTCCATCCATCCATCCATCCATCCATCCATCCATCCATCCATCCATCCATCCATCCATCCACTCACCCCCCCCCCCCCCACTCATGTATATACGCACATAAGAGAAAACGCAAAAAATGCAGATCCAAACATGCACAGTCGAATACATTTATTCATGAATGCTTGTTTTCACATTTTAATATGTATATATGCATTTAAAAAAAGGAAAAAGGGACCTGAATATTAAATATATGTTTTTTAGAAAGATTCCTGTCATCCCATGATGAAAACACGATATTTGGTCCTGCGTTCTCACATACATTGTAAACGGGCGCCATAGGGCAGAAATATGCAATATAATATGAAACAGCTGTATGACTTTGTGCCGATGTTTTCTCTATAGTACTGCGTGTACTCTGACATCGGCTGGATTTAGAAACGATGGTGGAAATGGAATTATTAATGCTGTGGAGGCTGTAATGGGAATGACTCGATGCTGTGGAGGCTGGCATGGGAATCTCTTGGTGCTGTGGAGGCTGGAATGGGAATCTCTTGATGCTGTGGAGGCTGGAATGGGAATCTCTTGATGCTGTGGAGGCTGGAATGGCAATGACTTGGGGCTGTGGAGGCTGGAATGGGAATGTCGATGCTGTGGGGGCTGGAATGGGAATGAATCGATGCTATGGAGGCTGAACTGGGGACTGATGTTGGGAAGGCTGTAATTAGAGTTACTGATGCTGAAGCTGGAAAGGGAATGATATGCATGGATCGGGAGTGCTGCACACTTGGAATCAAAGTAACAGAAGCTGTGGAAGCTGGAAACTGTCACAGGAGCTAAAAAGGCAGGAATCCAAGAGACTGATGATGTGGCAGTTGGACATCATCTGGAAGATAATTTTTATTTTGTTTGGCCCAGGAGAGCAATCATTTATGACAATGGAAATTTAATGGTGAAATTGCCATTGAATACTAATGGCTTTGCTGCTCATAAAGTGTATTGCTCTCTCTCTCTCTCTCACTCTCTCTCTCTCTCTCTCTCTCTCTCTCTCTCTCTCTCTCTCTCTCTCTATATATATATATTATTATATATATATATATTTATAATATTGTTTGTGTGTGTGTGTGTGTGGTTGTGTGTGTGTGTGTGTGTGTGTGTGTGTGTGTGTGTGTTTGTGTATGTGTGTGTGTATATATAAATGTGTGTGTGAGCGCGGGTGCATGTGTCTGTATCTATGTTTATATGTATATATTCTTATATGTACATATGCATATATATATATTATATTATTATTTATTTATTAATTATATATATTATATTATATATATATATATTTATATATATTTTATATATATATATATATATTATATATATATAAAATATATGATTATAGTAATGCATTCTTTCTAGATAAATATAGATTCAATAGATTCCATACGTTAGTAACGGCCTAGTGTCACAAACATCACATGTACCTGTAGGAACTTGGGTTTCTTGAGGATTTCCCCCGTCTGTTTCAACGGGCTAAAAACTGTGAAATTGTATTGTGTGTCGCCGCCTTTTGAATTCTGTCCAGCCACCTTAAAAAAAAAAAAAAAAACGCTCCGATCACTTCTTGTTTGGCGCGTCTTAAAGGTCGCGAAGTGATGACCAGAAAATATAGTGCAGCGGAATCTGGGACAGTTTTTCTTGGGAATGGGTTGG
>NC_051389.1:54039561-54044561 GCF_015228065.2 Penaeus monodon | reverse complement strand
GTGGAAGCCAGCGATACGTAAGTATACCGTGCAAAATTCTTTATTGAATATCTACAAGATCACAATTTTTCTCTGTTACGTGCGTGTTATGTTTCCTCCTCGGGGATTAATAAATTACAAATAACCGGCTGTTTTTTCTATTAGAAACTCATGAACGATTCAAAATGAATTGAACTTTGCACAACGAACACCTTTTGTCCGGTGTTTTTGTAGTTGCTTCTCCTGCGGCTGTGCGACCTGATCTCGTTTGGCTCAATCTGCGATTTTTTTCTTTTTTTTAAGAACAAGTTTGGCTTTTGACCGTTTTTTCATTCTTTAAACTTCTTTTCAGTTCGTAAAGTTTGCTATTTCTATTTCAGTTTTTGTGGGGTTCGTTTACTCCTGGTTGTGTTGCTTCGTGCCCCCCACATCCCTTCTCCTTCCCTCCTTTTCTCCCTCTCCCTCCCTTTACCCTACATTTTCCTCTTTTTCTATTTCTTTTCTTCTCTCCCTTTCCCACTCACTCCCCCGTTCTGTTTCCTATACCCAATTTTTCCATTTCCTTCTTTTGCCATTCCCTTTCCTTCCCTTTCTCCCTTACCCTCTTCTCCCGCTTTCCTCTGTTCTTCCCCATCCCTACTTCTATCCCCCTTTCCTCTTTCCCCTCTTCCCTTCACCTTCTTCCTTTCCTCCTTCCCTCCTTCCCTCCTTCCCTATCCTTCCAATTCCCTTTCCCCATTCCTCTTTCCGTATTCCCTCCTGATCTAAGTGTAGCAAGAGATATGCAACTCCCTCTCCCTTTTCTCCGTCCCCTTCCTCTTCTCCCCTCCTCCGTCCCCTTCCTCTTCTCCCATCCCCTTCCTTTTCCTTCTCTTTCCCCTCTCCCCTCTCCCTTTCCCTCCTCCTTCCGATTCCTCTCTCCTCTCTCCCATTCCCTCTCCTCTCTCCCATTCCCTCTCCTCTCTCCCTTTCCTTTCTTCCTCTTCCTCTTCCACCCTCCTCCCCCCTTTTATCTGGTCGTGGCAGCCCGCCGAACTCACCGGCGGTCGGATGATTGGTTCTGAACCAGTGATCGGAACGAGTGAGGTGAATTATTGATTTGGCGATTGATGTGAGTTAATGATGTGGATTGAAGGGAATTGATGAGAGGGAAAGAGAGGGAAGAAGGAGGGAAAGAGGTTAGGGAGGGAAGGGTGGTTTTAGCAGTAGGGGAGAGGAGTCGATAGAGAAGATAGAGAGAAAAGGAAGAGAGAAGAGGTGAGATAGAGATAGGAATTGTCAGTATTATGGACGGGTCGAGTGCATAGTCTGACCCTACTCTGAATGAACACTATAAATAAACATTGTGAGTAACAGTGAACATTCCAAGCGCATGTCGTGTTTGTAATTCTATCGAGCAACAAGTATATAAACAGAACGGACATTAAATATGTATTCTGAACGTGGCGTGTAATTCAAACGGGCAGCGAGTGTGTAACCGGGAACAAGTAGGAAAGATGTAATGGATGTTGTGTATATGCAGACCAGTTGGATGAAGTGTGTATCTGTATCCAATGCTTAGGAATAACTTAAGCGGGATGTGGTGAGTGCTGCGTGATGTCGATGGAATTATAGCAGTTGTGATGAAGATAAATGATAACTGAGCATCACGAATGGATGACGAAAGTCTTAGTTTTCGATTTCCGTTATCTGTTGTTTTTGGGTATAAATCATTCATATAAAAAGTATTCGAAAATATTCGAAATAAATAAATATATATTTATGAAATAAATCGTTTCGATAACCTTTATTCCACCGCTCTCCCTGGGACTTGAACTTGAATGAAGCCACAGTGCAAACGCCCCACCGATTTTACTAAAATTGCCCGCAGGCACCGAGGGCCTCCTATGACCGAGTGTGTATTTATAAAACCGCATCGCAGTGGCAGCGAGGAACAGGTAAAATCAAACTAGTAATTAGGTTCCCGTTTTATTAGCGAGTCATTGGCACAATTGGTAATAAAAAAGAGCCATAACGCTAGCGTACTTTTGTAAATGAGGACCAGTATTCCGGGAAGTCGGGAGGCAGGGATGGGGGTGTTGTGGATGGGCGGGGGTTGGGGGGGGGAGCGCCATTGGCTTCTGCTGTAAAGATTCTGCGCTGTTTATATGGGCTGCATGGCGCCTATGTGCGTGTTTGATGTCGATGCATGTCAATAGTATTTCACTGTAAATACAGGAACAGCATCAGGAAAAGTCGGGATGCTTTGAAAAGACCTATTGATTTTCGTTCACTTGTCCTTTTTTCTCGCTTTCTCCCCTGTTCCCGGATTCTTTCACCAAATGCTGTATATATTTTTTAATTATTGTTATTAAATACCCGTGTTTCCATGATGAATCAGCTTATTATTAATTTCGGAGGACAGTATTGTTTTCAAATAAAAAATATATAACCAGTGCTGAAAGGGAAGAGAGAGGGGAGGGGAGGGGAGGGGGGAGGGGAGGGGAGGAGGGAAGGGGAGAAGAGGGGAAGGGGGGAAGAGGGGAAGGGAGGGAGGGGGAGGAGGGAAGGGGAGAGGGAGAGAGAAAAAGGGGGGGAGGGAGTAGATAATTAGGTAATTGTAATTGTTACATTATGCATATAGAGCACGCTTTAAATAATGAGCTACTGAAATGGTAACGATTAAAGCTCCGAAAATATTCCGAGTATAATTGATTTACTTTGTCTGCTTTTACTAAAATTCACCGTTTGTATTGTACGAACTTTAGAACATTTTGTAAATCATCACTGATATGACTTGTGTTGGGTACGAATTCTTAAAGTTCGCTTTCTATATATAGAAAAATATTTTGCTCTCATATGTGGTTACATCATTAAATAAAATCATGCTTGTTAAAACTAACAGTGTGATGGACATGACGGTTTTGATTGGTTGGTCTCTTACTTTGTTTTCCTCCTGTGCATGTGTGTATTGGTGTTTACTTCAGTCTCCTTGTTAGAGTGAGGGAATCTGTGCTCGCCCAAACATTTTATTTATGCCTGGACGAACGCTTTGACTTCATGAGACGTTTCCCTGAGTCTCGCAGATGTTTGTCCAATAGAATCCGTTCCTCTTGCTTCTGTGTTTTCTCTCCAACTCGTGGAAGTTAACGGGGCAGCATACTCCTCCTCCTCCGCCTGCAGGATGTTTATAGCGTTTACAAACCCTGAAGTTTAGGATTCCGGCCCTCGTCACAGCCTCGTCGGTGCTGGCTTTACGGCGCTAGTTTGCATTATATCCGCGATTTCTTTGTTTCCGGCTTTCATTTGAGTCCGGCGCTGGCGAGTCCGAAGCGTCGCTAAACTCCAGCCGCCCAAAGTCCGGGGACTCGAGCGGGGACGAAAACACTTCGGGCAATCCAATCTTATCAACTTAACTTGCTTATTGACGGTGATTTGCCTTCACAAGTTAATTTAATCGAGTTAGGCGAAGCATATTGGCGGCGATTTGCCTGAAAAAAGTTAATTTCATCGACACACATTGAATTCTGTCAGAGTTTCTAGCATTAGCATGTTTGCCGGCCGTGCCCTTCCAGATGGCCTTGTTTTTTTTAAAGGCTAGCAAAGTGGAAGGTTTATGAGATGCGTTTTACTAACCTCCGGTGTAAGCTTAAGAGACGTAAGCACCCATTCATATACACACGCGTTCAGTGCACACACAATTATAGTCTTTTCTGGAAGGAAGAAAACAGAGAGAGAGAGAGAGAGAGAGAGAGAGAGACTAGAGAGATAGAGAGAGAGAGACTAAGAGATAGAGAGTCTAGAGAGTCTAGAGAGACTAGAGAGAGAGAGAGAGAGAGAGAGAGAGAGAGAGAGAGAGAGAGAGAGAGAGAGAGAGAGAGAGAGAGAGAGAGAGAAGAGAGAGGAGAAGAGAGAGAGAGAGAGAGAGAGGAGAGATAGAGAGAGAAGAGAGACTAGGAGAGAGAGAAGAGAAGAGACTAGAGAGAGAGAGAGAGAGACTAAGAGCGAGAGAGAGAGAGACTAGAGAGAGAGAGAGAGAGAGAGAGAGAGAGAGAGAGAGAGGAGAGAGACTAGAGTGAGAGAGAGAGAGAGAGATAGAGAGAGAGAGAGACTAGAGAGAGAGAGAGAGAGAAGAGAGACTTGGAGAGAGAGAGAGAGAGAGACTAGAGAGAGAGAGAGAGAGAGAGAGAGAGAGAGAGAGAGAGAGAGAGAGAGAGAGAGAGAGAGAGAGAGAGAGAGAGAGAGATTCTCTATTTCTATCTCTATTTCATCCTGTCCTTCTTTAATTTCCTATTTCCTCTAACCTGTGTGTGTGTGTTGTGTGTGTGTGTGTGTGTGTGTGTGTTGTGTTGTGTGTGTGTGTGTGTGTGTGTGCGTGCGTGCGTGTGTTTATGTGTGTGTGTGTGTGTGTGTGTGTGTGTGTGTGTGTGTGTGTCTGTGTGTGTGTCTGTGTTTAAATGTGTGTATGTGTTGTGTGTACGTGCGTGCGCGTGTGCGTGCGTACCTACGTGTACGTATGTGTGATTGTAGATGCGCGTTTTTGCACATATTTTGAATTAAGATATTTCAGATTTTAGGGCTTGTACGCATTCATTACGGTTAGTTTTTACAGTTCATATTCAAGGTTTGTAGTAAGACATGGTATTTTTAGACAAAGATTTACCTTTAATAAACCATATATCTATCTGGAAGTCCCTAGATAAAAATGCTAATGGTATGAAGGTTGGGGATGGTAGCCCTGGGGCTTGAAGGTGACGGGGGGACCGTACTGGTGTGGGTACTGAGCTTCGCCGTAGTAGCTGACCTCAGCCTGGTAGCCATTGTAGTGATCAGCAACATAGTTCACCTGTTTAGAAAAAGAATGTATAGTTGCGATGTCGAGGGAAATGCACCAAATGTTCGAAAATTATTGTAGAGATATTACTGTAAAAATACATTTTACTTACCGTCTGCTTGCGGCCGTCGGGGAGCTGGACAGTGTAGGATCCCTTGACAGCATGGCCGTCGGACTCCTCGCTCTGACCGAAGTCGGTGCCGGCGTA
>NC_051389.1:54019561-54034561 GCF_015228065.2 Penaeus monodon | reverse complement strand
CAGGGTTCAGTCCTCCCAGCATATTTTTTAGTGTATAACGACACAAAAAAAATAATTTAATTTTGCACTAAGAACTGTGCAAGTCCGTGAGCGGAATATCACCTTGTTGAACATGTTAAGCCGCTGGGGATGAAGAGCTTGTGATGCTAGACTGACGACTCCCCATACCTTTATAGTGAGCCTGTCACGTGACCTTCGGACCAGTCTGCACCAGACACGTATTTGAATAGACATAGAAAGGCGCGGTACAACGATTTTGCCAAGGGAAACGAATTTAAATGTGAGCTGGGAGAGGGAACGTTATGGAAAGAAGGCGGTTTCCGGAAGCATAAAATTTGATCAGGTTTCTGTTGTTTATTATGCAACCTTGCCATCCTTTCATAAGAAATCAAATATAATTTTCAATTCAATGATAATGATAAATATGATGATAGTGATAATGGTATTTAAACACTAACAACAATAACGATAACAATGATGACAATAATTTTAATGATGATAATGGTAATTCGTTGTAAAGTCTTTGCTGCAGTTTATTATCTCTCTCTCTCTCTCTCTCTCATATCTTGTGTATCGATTCGACCTGCTGTTTTTTTAACCCAAAATGTCTTAAGACTAATGTCCACAATATTTTCATGGTCTCCGCAAATGGCACAGCAAGTGGTGAACGAAAGTATGAAACTCTCAGGAACTTGCCTGACAACCTGTCTTTTTCCGTTCTCAAAAAGGTACAGAAGTGCACACTCCGCAATTTTCATTTAGATGGATAGATATAATTCTCCCTGGTCCATTATAACACAGTAATGAACTAATTTGTGGACTTCATAGATTTTTAAAGTTAATTATAAATTGTTTCTGATAAGCGATGTAATTATGATAACTTAGGTTTTTGTAGGATTTGCCTGAGGTTTCCTGCAACTTATTTCCTAAATTTATTGTAGTTACAGACGACAGTACAAATGTAAATATTGTGTATTTGTATTGAGTACACATACACACACACACACACACACACACACACACACACACACACACACACACACACACACACACACACACACACACACGCACGCACGCACGCACACATATATATTATATATATATATATATATATATATATATATATATATATATATATATATATATATATATATATATATATACACGCACACGCGTGCACGCGCTTTGCCCCATGCATCCATGTGTGTGTGCGTGCGTTGGTGTGAGCCTAACTGAGGCAAACAACAAAACCATTAAAAAAACAATTATACATAGTGTTCACATAAGATGAAATTTGAGTAGGTAATGCCCACGAAATAGGTTAGTACGCCCACAATAAATGATAATGTCATCTCGACAATTTGTGGCATTTTTGAGGACTGCAGTTTCAGAAATTACATAATAGTGTAGAATGTAGTACTGTTACCTATTCTCTGGTCACGATGGCATTATGGGTGCTTGTTCCTCGTTCAGCTTAACCGCCAAAACAAGGAAATGTCTTACGAATACCATCCATCACTTATTGTAGCTAGACCATATTTTTAGCTATCAGCCATGATGTAGACTGTAACTTTATTAGAGTAGAAGGAATATGGGAATTGGGCGCAGAGAACTGCTATTACACGGATTTCTCTATTTATCTGGGGAGAGTTTTTTTTTTCTTTTTGTAAACCGAGTGTTTACATATTTCATGCGTTTGATTTTTTTTTCTTAATATTTGGCAAATATATTTAGGGATTTGATAAACCTTACTTTTATTTATATACGTTTAATATATCGTCGTTTATACCGTTAGGTTCAAAACTAAAATGAATTAAATTATTTGACGTATACATAGTAATATCTTTTAGTGATACGAAGGCTGGGGATGGTAGGCCTGGGGCTTGAAGGTGACGGGGGGACCGTACTCGTGGGGGTACTGAGCCTCGCCGTAGTAGCTGACTTCAGCCTGGTAACCGTTGTAGTGATCGGCCACGTAGTTCACCTGCGGAAGAGATATATCATGGCGTTAGCAGTTCGAGGAAAAATGCGAGGCATTCATCATAATTTGAAATAGTATATGCCGAGAGCAGCCGCCGCACTTACTGTCTGCTTGCGGCCGTCGGGAAGCTGGACAGTGTAGGATCCCTTGACAGCTTTGCCGTCGGACTCCTCGCTCTGACCGAAGTCGGTGCCGGCGTATTCATCCTTGACTCCGTAGGCGAACTGGTATGGCTTCGGCTCCTTTTGGGATTACGTTAATATTTAAGTCTATAGAATCTAAAATCGACAGCAGGAAAACACGTTTTCACAAAGTATAGATTCACGACCTACCTCCTTGTAGGAAGGCTGGTGGTACGGATCCGAAGGGGCAGCCAGAGCCACGCCCACCAAAGCAAGCATCAAAACACCCTGTCAGAAGGAAATGTTCGTTATCAAGCACCAATGAAAGAAAAAAAGTTTTCTTATATATTGCTTATTCACATTATGAAATCACAGATCACAATTCATTCGACTTCTAGAACCATAAGTCCATCGGCGGAAGAGCACCTTGTTGAACATGTTAACGCGGTGGAGATGAGAAGGTTGTGATGCTGGACGACGGCTCCCCATTACCTTTATAGTGAGTGATCCGTGACCTTCAGAGCAGCGGCACCAGACACGTGCATGTATAGACATAGAAAAGCCAAGAGGAACGGATTTCGACTTAATCTGGGAAAGGAGAGATTTCCAAAGAAGGCTGTTTACCGAAGCATAAGATTTGCTAATATACAACATAGTGTTGTCATCCTTTCAGGGAAAAAATTCCCTTGTACCTACAATAAAAAATAAAAAAACAGCGTAAGTTCTTCCTTTGCTTTGTTTTTTTTCTTTGTGTCGTTATACTCCCTATGGATTCACCAATAATTGTATGATAAGTGAATTCATTTGGGTAACCCAGACACGTACTTGTATAAACATAGAAAAGCCAAGATGGACGGCTTTCGACTTCATGTGCGAAAGGAGAGATTTCCAAAGAAAACTATTTACAGAAGCATAAGGTTTGATAAGATTTGTTAATATACAATATAGTGTTGTCATCCTTTCAGAAAAAAATCCCTTGTACCTACAGAAAAAAATGTTATCAGTGTATGTTCTTCATTTGCTTTGTTTTTTCTTTTTGTCGTAATACTCCTTATGGATTCATCAATAATAGTGTGATAAGTAAATTCATTTGGGTAACTCATGTCTTAAAAGTGATGCGTTCTCACTCCTTATTGATTTCGCCAATGTGTTTCCTAGGGAGAAGCCTTTCTGATCTCAATTTATGACCGCAACATCACTGTGTATATGCTTGCGCGGGCTCACACGCACATACAAATATGCGCGCGCGCATACACAATGACACATTTATATAGACACACGCGCGCGTAGATATCTATGTAGACATACACGCACACATACACACACATGCACATACACACACACGTATGAATATGTTTGGTCAGGTGCTTAAACAAATTTTAGTGTATAGTTTTTACATTCAAGAAATGTGTACGCTATATGATTCCCAATATATAATACAAAGCTAAGGAGGAGGTTAGTCGAACTTAGAAATAATAATTAAGAAGCGGTCTATATATTTTGCACCTGATTTGAGAACTATCTTAAAATAGTAATGGAGATAATAATTGTACATTATCTATCCACTAATCACAGAGTTGGAATCTACGGAAATTGCATAGAAATAAATAATTGTCAGTGGATCGAACTGTACTTGAAAAATAATAATGGAGATAATATTTTTACGTTATCTATGCAGTAATCATAAAGTTGGAGTCTATGGACATTGTATAGAAATAAATCGTTGTCTTCAGTGGATCATTGTTTACATGTAGCTTAATTTAACGGCTTCGCTTTGCAATATGTTGGCACTGTCATTCAGATAATTTTTGTAGGTACTTATTACTCCTAATATGAATGGTACTGCAAGAGGTTATGTTTTCAAATTACTCCTGTTGGAAATGCATTAAACGGAGATAGAATACTGTTATTTTAGATACTTCTCCGTTTGCCAAGGAGATTTTGTTGTTGTTGTTGATTGTCATTTAATTTCCTACTGACACCTAGAATTTATGAATGACAAGCGATCTGTACCGACGAGTATTACTGACTTCCAGATTTCGAGCATTTAGGGGACCCCGTAAAATAATTCAAATATAACTTCAACTGGTTTCTTTTCTCTGTCAATTGCTTTTAGGTGTGTAATAAACGGTATTTCAGTTGGTTTACTTTTAATAATCGATAATTTACATAGTTTAGTTCAAAATTAATTGAACTGACTTTTTTTCATAAACAATCATGAAGTCTTTAGTGGTACGAAGGCTGCGGCTTGTAGGAAGGCTGGGGATGGTAGGCCTGGGGCTTGAAGGTGATGGGGGGACCGTACTCGTGGGGGTACTGAGCCTCGCCGTAGTAGCTGACTTCAGCCTGGTAACCGTTGTAGTGATCGGCCACGTAGTTCACCTGCGGAAGAGATATATCATGTCGTTAGCAGTTCGAGGAAAATTGAGAGGCATTCATCATAATTTGAAATAGTATATGCCGAGAGCAGCCGCCGCACTTACTGTCTGCTTGCGGCCGTCGGGGAGCTGGACAGTGTAGGATCCCTTGACAGCTTTGCCGTCGGACTCCTCGCTCTGACCGAAGTCGGTGCCGGCGTATTCATCCTTGACTCCGTAGGCGAACTGGTACGGCTTCGGCTCCTTTTGGGATTACGTTAATATTTAATTCTTCAGAATCTAAAATCGACAGCAGGAAAACACGTTTTCACAAAGTATAGATTCACGACCTACCTCCTTGTAGGAAGGCTGGTGGTACGGATCCGAAGGGGCAGCCAGAGCCACGCCCACCAAAGCAAGCATCAAAACACCCTGTCAGAAGGAAATGTTCGTTATCAAGCACCAATGAAAGAAAAAAAGTTTTCTTATATATTGCTTATTCACATTATGAAATCACAGATCACAATTCATTCGACTTCTAGAACCATAAGTCCATCGGCGGAAGAGCACCTTGTTGAACATGTTAACGCGGTGGAGATGAGAAGGTTGTGATGCTGGACGACGGCTCCCCATTACCTTTATAGTGAGTGTGATGCGTGACCTTCAGAGCAGCGGCACCAGACACGTGCATGTATAGACATAGAAAAGCCAAGAGGAACGGATTTCGACTTAATCTGGGAAAGGAGAGATTTCCAAAGAAGGCTGTTTACCGAAGCATAAGTTTTGTTAATATACAACATAGTGTTGTCATCCTTTCAGGGAAAAAATCCCTTGTACGTACAATAGAAAATAAAAATCAGTGTATGTTCTTCCTTTGCTTTGTTTTTTTCTTTGTGTCGTTATACTCCCTATGGATTCACCAATAATAGTATGATAAGGGAATTCATTTGGGTAACCCAGACACGTACTTGTATAAACATAGAAAAGCCAAGATGGACGGCTTTCGACTTAATGTGCGAAAGGAGAGATTTCCAAAGAAAGCTGTTTACTGAAGCATAAGGTTTGATAAGATTTGTTAATATACAACATAGTGTTGTCATCCTTTCAGAAAAAAATCCCTTGTACCTACAGAAAAAAATGTTATCAGTGTATGTTCTTCATTTGCTTTGTTTTTTCTTTTTGTCGTAATACTCCTTATGGATTCATCAATAATAGTGTGATAAGTAAATTCATTTGGGTAACTCATGTCTTAAAAGTGATGCGTTCTCACTCCTTATTGATTTCGCCAATGTGTTTCCTAGGGAGAAGCCTTTCTGATCTCAATTTATGACCGCAACATCACTGTGTATATGCTTGCGCGTGCTCACACGCACATACAAAAATGAGCACGCGCATACACACTGACACATTTATATAGACACACACGCGCGCGCAGATATCTATGTAGACATACACGCACACATACACACACACATGCACATACACACACACGTATGAATATATTTGGTCAGGTGCTTAAACAAGTTTTAGTGTATAGTTTTTACATTCAAGAAATGTGTACGCTATATAATTCCCAATATATAATACAAAGCTAAGGAGGAGGTTAGTCGAACTTAGAAATAATAATCAAGAAACGGTCTATATATTTTGCAACTGATTTGAGAACTACCTTAAAAATAGTAATGAAGATAATAATTGTACGTTATCTATCCACTAATCACAGAGTTGGAATCTACGGAAATTGCATAGAAATAAATAATTGTCAGTGGATCGAACTGTACTTGAAAAATATTAATGGAGATAATATTTGTACGTTATCTATACAGTAATCATAAAGTTGGAGTTTACGGACATTGTATAGAAATAAATCGTTGTCTTCAGTGGATCATTGTTTACATGTAGCTTAATTTAACGTTTTCGCTTTGCAATATGTTGGCACTGTCATTCAGATAATTTTTGTAGGTACTTATTACTCCTAATATGAATGGTAATGCAAGAGGTAATGTTTTCAAATTACTCCTGTTGGAAATGCATTAAACGGAGATAGAATACTGTTATTTTAGATACTTCTCCGTTTGCCAAGGAGATTTTTTTGTTGTTGATTGCCATTTAATTTCTTACTGACAACTAGAATTTATGAATGACAAGCAATCTGTACCGATGAGTATTACTGACTTCCAGATTTCGAGCATTTAGGGGACCCCGTGAAAATAATTCAAATATAACTTCAATTGATTTCTTTTCTCTGTCAATTGCTTTTAGGTGTGTAATAAACGGTATTTCAATTGGTTTACTTTTAATAATCGATAATTTACATAATTTAGTTCAAAATTAATTGAACTGATTTTTTTTTCATAAACAATCACGAAGTCTTTAGTGGTACGAAGGCTGTGGTTTGTAGGAAGGCTGGGGGTGGTAGGCCTGGGGCTTGAAGGTGATGGGGGGACCGTACTCGTGGGGGTACTGAGCCTCGCCGTAGTAGCTGACTTCAGCCTGGTAACCGTTGTAGTGATCGGCCACGTAGTTCACCTGCGGAAGAGATATATCATGTCGTTAGCAGTTCGAGGAAAAATGCGAGGCATTCATCATAATTTGAAATAGTATATGCCGAGAGCAGCCGCCGCACTTACTGTCTGCTTGCGGCCGTCGGGGAGCTGGACAGTGTAGGATCCCTTGACAGCTTTGCCGTCGGACTCCTCGCTCTGACCGAAGTCGGTGCCGGCGTATTCATCCTTGACTCCGTAGGCGAACTGGTACGGCTTCGGCTCCTTTTGGGATTACGTTAATATTTAATTCTTCAGAATCTAAAATCGACAGCAGGAAAACACGTTTTCACAAAGTATAGATTCACGACCTACCTCCTTGTAGGAAGGCTGGTGGTACGGATCCGAAGGGGCAGCCAGAGCCACGCCCACCAAAGCAAGCATCAAAACACCCTGTCAGAAGGAAATGTTCGTTATCAAGCACCAATGAAAGAAAAAAAAGTTTTTCTTATATATTGCTTATTCACATTATGAAATCACAGATCACAATTCATTCGACTTCTAGAACCATAAGTCCATCGGCGGAAGAGCACCTTGTTGAACATGTTAACGCGATGGAGATGAGAAGGTTGTGATGCTGGACGACGGCTCCCCATTACCTTTATAGTGAGTGATCCGTGACCTTCAGAGCAGCGGCACCAGACACGTGCATGTATAGACATAGAAAAGCCAAGAGGAACGGATTTCGACTTAATCTGGGAAAGGAGAGATTTCCAAAGAAGGCTGTTTACCGAAGCATAAGTTTTGTTAATATACAACATAGTGTTGTCATCCTTTCAGGGAAAAAAATTCCTTGTACCTACAATAAAAAAATAAAAAAACAGTGCATGTTCTTCCTTTGCTTTGTATTTTTCTTTGTGTCGTTATACTCCCAATGGATTCACCAATAATTGTATGATAAGTGAATTCATTTGGGTAACCCAGACACGTACTTGTATAAACATAGAAAAGCTAAGAGGGACGGCTTTCGACTTCATGTGCGAAAGGAGAGATATCCAAAGAAAACTGTTTACAGAAACATAAGGTTTGATAAGATTTGTTAATATACAACATAGTGTTGTCATCCTTTCAGAAAAAAAATCCCTTGTACCTACAGAAAAAAATGTTATCAGTGTATGTTCTTCATTTGCTTTGTTTTTTCTTTTTGTCGTAATACTCCTTATGGATTCATCAATAATAGTGTGATAAGTAAATTCATTTGGGTAACTCATGTCTTAAAAGTGATGCGTTCTCACTCCTTATTGATTTCGCCAATGTGTTTCCTAGGGAGAAGCCTTTCTGATCTCAATTTATGACCGCAACATCACTGTGTATATGCTTGCGCGCGCTCACACGCACATACAAAAATGCGCGCGCGCAAACACACTGACACATATAGACACACACGCGCGCGTAGATATCTATGTAGACATACACGCACACATACACACACATGCACATACACACACACACACACGTATGAATATGTTTGGTCAGGTGCTTAAACAAATTTTAGTGTATAGTTTTTACATTCAAGAAATGTGTACGCTATATAATTCCCAATATATAATACAAAGCTAAGGAGGAGGTTAGTCGAACTTAGAAATAATAATTAAGAAGCGGTCTATATATTTTGCACCTGATTTGAGAACTATCTTAAAATAGTAATGAAGATAATAATTGTACATTATCTATCCACTAATCACAGAGTTGGAATCTACGGAAATTGCATAGAAATAAATAATTGTCAGTGGATCGAACTGTACTTGAAAAATAATAATGGAGATAATATTTTTACGTTATCTATGCAGTAATCATAAAGTTGGAGTCTATGGACATTGTATAGAAATAAATCGTTGTCTTCAGTGGATCATTGTTTACATGTAGCTTAATTTAACGTTTTCGCTTTGCAATATGTTGGCACTGTCATTCAGATAATTTTTGTAGGTACTTATTACTCCTAATATGAATGGTAATGCAAGAGGTTATGTTTTCAAATTACTCCTGTTGGAAATGCATTAAACGGAGATAGAATACTGTTATTTTAGATACTTCTCCGTTTGCCAAGGAGATTTTGTTGTTGTTGTTGATTGTCATTTAATTTCCTACTGACACCTAGAATTTATGAATGACAAGCGATCTGTACCGACGAGTATTACTGACTTCCAGATTTCGAGCAATTAGGTGACCCCGTGAAAATAATTCAAATATAACTTCAACTGGTTTCTATTCTCTGTCAATTGCTTTTAGGTGTGTAATAAACGGTATTTCAATTGGTTTACTTTTAATAATCGATAATTTACATAGTTTAGTTCAAAATTAATTGAACTGACTTTTTTTCATAAACAATCATGAAGTCTTTAGTGGTACGAAGGCTGCGGCTTGTAGGAAGGCTGGGGATG
The DNA here is from genome assembly GCF_015228065.2 of Penaeus monodon. NCBI lineage: Eukaryota > Metazoa > Arthropoda > Malacostraca > Decapoda > Penaeidae > Penaeus > Penaeus monodon. The sequence continues at coordinate 54,025,177 of NC_051389.1, read as the reverse complement.
GTAGGCCTGGGGCTTGAAGGTGATGGGGGGACCGTACTCGTGGGGGTACTGAGCCTCGCCGTAGTAGCTGACTTCAGCCTGGTAACCGTTGTAGTGATCGGCCACGTAGTTCACCTGCGGAAGAGATATATCATGTCGTTAGCAGTTCGAGGAAAATTGAGAGGCATTCATCATAATTTGAAATAGTATATGCCGAGAGCAGCCGCCGCACTTACTGTCTGCTTGCGGCCGTCGGGGAGCTGGACAGTGTAGGATCCCTTGACAGCTTTGCCGTCGGACTCCTCGCTCTGACCGAAGTCGGTGCCGGCGTATTCATCCTTGACTCCGTAGGCGAACTGGTACGGCTTCGGCTCCTTTTGGGATTACGTTAATATTTAATTCTTCAGAATCTAAAATCGACAGCAGGAAAACACGTTTTCACAAAGTATAGATTCACGACCTACCTCCTTGTAGGAAGGCTGGTGGTACGGATCCGAAGGGGCAGCCAGAGCCACGCCCACCAAAGCAAGCATCAAAACACCCTGTCAGAAGGAAATGTTCGTTATCAAGCACCAATGAAAGAAAAAAAGGTTTTCTCAATTATTGCTTATTTACATTATGAAATCACAGATCACAATTCATTCGACTTCTAGAACCATAAGTCCATCGGCGGAAGAGCACCTTGTTGAACATGTTAACGCGGTGGAGATGAGGAGGTTGTGATGCTGGACGACGGCTCCCCATTACCTTTATAGTGAGTGTGATGCGTGACCTTCAGAGCAGCGGCACCAGACACGTGCATGTATAGACATAGAAAAGCCAAGAGGAACGGATTTCGACTTAATCTGGGAAAGGAGAGATTTCCAAAGAAGGCTGTTTACCGAAGCATAAGATTTGTTAATATACAACATAGTGTTGTCATCCTTTCAGGGAAAATATCCCTTGTACGTACAATAGAAAATAAAAATCAGTGTATGTTCTTCCTTTGCTTTGTTTTTTTCTTTTTGTCGTTATACTCCCTATGGATTCACCAATAATAGTATGATAAGGGAATTCATTTGGGTAACCCAGACACGTACTTGTATAAACATAGAAAAGCCAAGATGGACGGCTTTCGACTTCATGTGCGAAAGGAGAGATTTCCAAAGAAAGCTGTTTACTGAAGCATAAGGTTTGATAAGAATTGTTAATATACAACATAGTGTCATCCTTTCAGAGAAAAATCCCTTGTACCTACAGAAAAAAATGTTATCAGTGTATGTTCTTCATTTGCTTTGTTTTTTCTTTTTGTCGTAATACTCCTTATGGATTCATCAATAATAGTGTGATAAGTAAATTCATTTGGGTAACTCATGTCTTAAAAGTGATGCGTTCTCACTCCTTATTGATTTCGCCAATGTGTTTCCTAGGGAGAAGCCTTTCTGATCTCAATTTATGACCGCAACATCACTGTGTATATGCTTGCGCGTGCTCACACGCACATACAAAAATGAGCACGCGCATACACACTGACACATTTATATAGACACACACGCGCGCGCAGATATCTATGTAGACATACACGCACACATACACACACACATGCACATACACACGTATGAATATATTTGGTCAGGTGCTTAAACAAGTTTTAGTGTATAGTTTTTACATTCAAGAAATGTGTACGCTATATAATTCCCAATATATAATACAAAGCGAAGGAGGAGGTTAGTCGAACTTAGAAATAATAATCAAGAAACGGTCTATATATTTTGCAACTGATTTGAGAACTACCTTAAAAATAGTAATGAAGATAATAATTGTACGTTATCTATCCACTAATCACAGAGTTGGAATCTACGGAAATTGCATAGAAATAGATAATTGTCAGTGGATCGAACTGTACTTGAAAAATATTAATGGAGATAATATTTGTACGTTATCTATACAGTAATCATAAAGTTGGAGTTTACGGACATTGTATAGAAATAAATCGTTGTCTTCAGTGGATCATTGTTTACATGTAGCTTAATTTAACGTTTTCGCTTTGCAATATGTTGGCACTGTCATTCAGATAATTTTTGTAGGTACTTATTACTCCTAATATGAATGGTAATGCAAGAGGTAATGTTTTCAAATTACTCCTGTTGGAAATGCATTAAACGGAGATAGAATACTGTTATTTTAGATACTTCTCCGTTTGCCAAGGAGATTTTTTTGTTGTTGATTGCCATTTAATTTCTTACTGACAACTAGAATTTATGAATGACAAGCAATCTGTACCGATGAGTATTACTGACTTCCAGATTTCGAGCATTTAGGGGACCCCGTGAAAATAATTCAAATATAACTTCAATTGATTTCTTTTCTCTGCCAATTGCTTTTAGGTGTGTAATAAACGGTATTTCAATTGGTTTACTTTTAATAATCGATAATTTACATAATTTAGTTCAAAATTAATTGAACTGATTTTTTTTTCATAATCACGAAGTCTTTAGTGGTACGAAGGCTGTGGTTTGTAGGAAGGCTGGGGGTGGTAGGCCTGGGGCTTGAAGGTGATGGGGGGACCGTACTCGTGGGGGTACTGAGCCTCGCCGTAGTAGCTGACTTCAGCCTGGTAACCGTTGTAGTGATCGGCCACGTAGTTCACCTGCGGAAGAGATATATCGTGTCGTTAGCAGTTCGAGGAAAAATGCGAGGCATTCATCATAATTTGAAATAGTATATGCCGAGAGCAGCCGCCGCACTTACTGTCTGCTTGCGGCCGTCGGGGAGCTGGACAGTGTAGGATCCCTTGACAGCTTTGCCGTCGGACTCCTCGCTCTGACCGAAGTCGGTGCCGGCGTATTCATCCTTGACTCCGTAGGCGAACTGGTACGGCTTCGGCTCCTTTTGGGATTACGTTAATATTTAATTCTTCAGAATCTAAAATCGACAGCAGGAAAACACGTTTTCACAAAGTATAGATTCACGACCTACCTCCTTGTAGGAAGGCTGGTGGTACGGATCCGAAGGGGCAGCCAGAGCCACGCCCACCAAAGCAAGCATCAAAACACCCTGTCAGAAGGAAATGTTCGTTATCAAGCACCAATGAAAGAAAAAAAGAGTTTTTCTTATATATTGCTTATTCACATTATGAAATCACAGATCACAATTCATTCGACTTCTAGAACCATAAGTCCATCGGCGGAAGAGCACCTTGTTGAACATGTTAACGCGATGGAGATGAGAAGGTTGTGATGCTGGACGACGGCTCCCCATTACCTTTATAGTGAGTGATCCGTGACCTTCAGAGCAGCGGCACCAGACACGTGCATGTATAGACATAGAAAAGCCAAGAGGAACGGATTTCGACTTAATCTGGGAAAGGAGAGATTTCCAAAGAAGGCTGTTTACCGAAGCATAAGTTTTGTTAATATACAACATAGTGTTGTCATCCTTTCAGGGGAAAAATTTCCTTGTACCTACAATAAAAAATAAAAAAACAGTGCATGTTCTTCCTTTGCTTTGTATTTTTCTTTGTGTCGTTATACTCCCAATGGATTCACCAATAATTGTATGATAAGTGAATTCATTTGGGTAACCCAGACACGTACTTGTATAAACATAGAAAAGCTAAGAGGGACGGCTTTCGACTTCATGTGCGAAAGGAGAGATATCCAAAGAAAACTGTTTACAGAAACATAAGATTTGATAAGATTTGTTAATATACAACATAGTGTTGTCATCCTTTCAGAAAAAAAATCCCTTGTACCTACAGAAAAAAATGTTATCAGTGTATGTTCTTCATTTGCTTTGTTTTTTCTTTTTGTCGTAATACTCCTTATGGATTCATCAATAATAGTGTGATAAGTAAATTCATTTGGGTAACTCTGTCTTAAAAGTGATGCGTTCTCACTCCTTATTGATTTCGCCAATGTGTTTCCTAGGGAGAAGCCTTTCTGATCTCAATTTATGACCGCAACATCACTGTGTATATGCTTGCGCGCGCTCACACGCACATACAAAAATGCGCGCGTGCAAACACACTGACACATATAGACACACACGCGCGCGTAGATATCTATGTAGACATACACGCACACATATACACACATGCACATACACACACACGTATGAATATGTTTGGTCAGGTGCTTAAACAAATTTTAGTGTATAGTTTTTACATTCAAGAAATGTGTACCTATATGATTCCCACTCTATAATACAAAGCTAAGGAGGAGGTTAGTCGAACTTAGAAATAATAATTAAGAAACGGTCTATATATTTTGCAACTTTTGAGAACTATCTTAAAATAGTAATGGAGATAATAATTGTACATTATCTATCCACTAATCACCGAGTTGGAATCTACGGAAATTGCATAGAAATAAATAATTGTCAGTGGATCGAACTGTACTTGAAAAATAATAATGGAGATAATATTTTTACGTTATCTATGCAGTAATCATAAAGTTGGAGTCTATGGACATTGTATAGAAATAAATCGTTGTCTTCAGTGGATCATTGTTTACATGTAGCTTAATTTAACGTTTTCGCTTTGCAATATGTGTTCACTGTAATTCAGATAATTTTTGTAGGTACTTATTACTCCTAATATGAATGGTAATGCAAGAGGTTATGTTTTCAAATTACTCCTGTTGGAAATGCATTAAACGGAGATAGAATACTGTTATTTTAGATACTTCTCCGTTTGCCAAGGAGATTTTTTTGTGTTCATTGTCATTTAATTTCTTACTGACAACTAGAATTTATGAATGACAAGCGATCTGTACCGACGAGTATTACTGACTTCCAGATTTCGAGCATTTAGGGGACCCCGTCAAAATAATTCAAATATAACTTCAACTGGTTTCTTTTCTCTGCCAATTGCTTTTAGGTGTGTAATAAACGGTATTTCAATTGGTTTACTTTTAATAATCGATAATTTACATAATTTAGTTCAAAACTAATTGAACTGTTTTTCACAAACAATCATGAAGTCTTTAGTGGTACGAAGGCTGCGGCTTGTAGGAAGGCTGGGGATGGTAGGCCTGGGGCTTGAAGGTGATGGAGGGACCGTACTCGTGGGGGTACTGAGCCTCGCCGTAGTAGCTGACTTCAGCCTGGTAACCGTTGTAGTGATCGGCCACGTAGTTCACCTGCGGAAGAGATATATCGTGTCGTTAGCAGTTCGAGGAAAATTGAGAGGCATTCATCATAATTTGAAATAGTATATGCCGAGAGCAGCCGCCGCACTTACTGTCTGCTTGCGGCCGTCGGGGAGCTGGACAGTGTAGGATCCCTTGACAGCTTTGCCGTCGGACTCCTCGCTCTGACCGAAGTCGGTGCCGGCGTATTCATCCTTGACTCCGTAGGCGAACTGGTATGGCTTCGGCTCCTTTTGGGATTACGTTAATATTTAAGTCTATAGAATCTAAAATCGACAGCAGGAAAACACGTTTTCACAAAGTATAGATTCACGACCTACCTCCTTGTAGGAAGGCTGGTGGTACGGATCCGAAGGGGCAGCCAGAGCCACGCCCACCAAAGCAAGCATCAAAACACCCTGTCAGAAGGAAATGTTCGTTATCAATCACCAATGAAAGAAAAAAAGTTTTTCTTATATATTGCTTATTCACATTATGAAATCACAGATCACATTTCATTCAACTTCTA